>NC_059304.1:30793202-31005702 GCF_017591435.1 Portunus trituberculatus
AATGAGAAAAAGGAAACATGAAAAATTTTGAATAAATTTTGAAGCTTTATTTTTGACAAAATAATAGTGGTAGCTGTCTTAAAAGGCACTGGTTATAAATTTTGAAAGATTAACACAATACAAATTCACCTACTTTGCCATAAACTGATGGAATAATATTAAGTGAACTTTTTCCTCACAATGACGTTCGTTTCGTTTACAGTCCAGTTCACCGGAGAGAGGATATCTCACTCACGACAAAATAAAATGCACAAAAGGAAATTATATAATATAATTCATTACACAGCCTTACAATTGAGTTGCGGCGGTACTTGTGACTTTCCACCTGCGCAGCAACATGCGTGCGGGTTTTATCACTTCATAGTTCACAAGAAAATGATACATAACTTGTCTTCCTGGGTGGCCCTGTGTGGAGCCTCCCCCTCCCAAGTATTGTTAGTCGCCACAATAGGACTGGTGTGGAGTAGTTAGAAGAGATTTGATTGACATTACTAATTAAATTACATTAATGATAGACATTTTTCTGAATAGCTCAGTTCTCCCTCTACTGTTTGAAGTAAAAAAAATTGGTCTTAAAACTTCTGATTACATAGCGATTTACTCTAGTGTTTTTACTTCATGACTGGCTACCATTTCTCTTTCTCTCAGGCTGTCTCTAAACCGTCTATGTCTGTATATCTGTATGTCTGTGATAGCCACGTGTGCATAGTTACATTTTATAGTTGTGACCTCAATGATTAAAAACTTAATATTATTGTCCTTGCCACTACACAGATGTCCACCGTTCTATGTGGAAAACTGAATTTCTTAATAGCCTATTCTTTAGACACTAACATTTTATGATCTTCTTGGAATGTCCTCTTGTTTGTCAATCTACATCCTTCATCAGTGATACCAGGTCTTGTTTATCTATCTTTTCCATACGATTTAATAACTTATACATCGTAATTTGGTCTCCTCTTTCTCGTCTATCCTTCAAAGTTGGTAGTTCCATTTCCTTCAGTCTTTCTTCTTCGGGAAGATCCTTTATTTCCGGAACCATCTTTGTAGTGGTCCTTTGGATTCTTTCTAGTTTCTTGATGTCTTTCTGCCTGTATGGTGCACCCATACCACTGCTGCATATTCTAGTCTAGGTCTTATCATAATGGTTGTGATCTTTTTCATGAAACTCTTACCCATGTAACTGAACGCTACCCTAATGTTAGTTAATGTGTTGAAACAAATAGTCCATTTATGTGTCTTTCCGGAGTTAGGGTGCCTTATATAATCACTCCCAGGTATTTCTCTTCTCTTCTCTACTTTCTATTATCCTCTCCCATTTTATATTCATACATAGGTCTTCTGTTACTTTTACCCATTTCCATTACATGGCATTTCCTGTTATCAAATTTTAATTTCCACTTTTGGCTCCAAGCTCTTATCTTGTCAATATCTTACTACAAATCCATAGTCCCCAATGTTCCTTATTATTCTAAAAAGTTTAGCATAGTCTGCAAACAAATTGATGTAGCTACTCAAACCCTATTGTATATCGTTAATATTTGCTAGAAATTTAATTGGTGCTGGCACCGGACTCTGTGGTACGCCACTGTTAACTATGCTCAAGCTTGATGTGGTGTCTCTTATCATTGTCCTCATTCCCTTATCTGATAAGTAGTCTGTCATCCAATTAAGATGTTTACTTTTATTCCTCCCATGTGTTCTAAGGTGTGTGTGTGTGTGTGTGTGTGTGTGTGTGTGTGTGTAATTCACTTCGGTCGTCTGCTGGTCACCCAGCCAGTCTTCCCCATCACGGAGAGAGCTTAGAGTTCATAGACCGATCTTCGGGTAGGACTGAGACCACAACACACTCCACACACCGGGAAAGCGAGGCTACAACCCCTCGAGTTACATCCCGTACCTATTTACTGCTAGGTGAACAGGGTCTACACATTAAGAGGCTTGCCCATTTGCCTCGCCGCGTCGGGACTCGAACCCGACCCTCTCGATTGTGAATCGAGCGTGCTAACCACTACACTACGTGGTGTGTGTGTGTGTGTGTGTGTGTGTGTGTGTGTGTGTGTGTGTGTGTGTGTGTTTACTTAGTTGTATTTACCTAGTTGTATTGTACAGAGTTTGAGCGGGGCTCATAGTGTCCGGTCTCCATATCTCCATTTATCTCATTTTTCTTTAAAGCTATGCACATTATGCACTGCAGCAACTTCATTCAAAGCATTCCACACTGTCTCTTCATGATCTTTGCATGTCCTCTTAAAAGGTAGATTATTAGGATGGATCGGGACTATTTGTACAATAGAACAGCACAGGTTTGGTTTCATGGTGCAGTCTCCTCTGAGGAAGTCTTTGAATTTGGAACACCACAGGGTGGAGTCCTTAGTCCAATGGTTTTCAATGTTTTAATGGACAAAATTGCGCGCTGTTCCTTTCCGTAGGGCACCCAGGTCCTCATCTATGCTGATGACATACTCCTCCAATGCCCCACACCCAGGATTCTCCAGTTAATTTTGTCACAACTGGCAGCGTTGTGTGATTAATGAATGTAAAACAAAATTTCAAGCTAAAGGGAATGTATGTCGACTGCCCACTGTAAACAATGTTCCCATCCCTAGAGTTCATATACACAAGTACCTGGGTGTTCAGGTGAGCTTCAGGAAGTCTCTTCAAGCCATCCACTATATTCGAGACCTCTGTCTGCCACGGCTAGCACCACTTCGGCTGCTAGCCAACAGGGACCTGAGGGCTGGCATTCCAGTCCTAAGAATGTTCTATATATCTGTCATACGGTCCCTTATTGATTATGCCGCCCCTGTTTTAATAAAGTTTAGTGCCATCCAACTCCGTCCACTGGAGCTTGTTCAGAATGAAGCCATGCGGATAATCTTGAGATGCCCCAGGACTGCACGGATTGAAGTCCTCAGAGCTGAACTGCACCTGCCGAGTATAATGTGTAGGGTACAGGAAATTACTTGTCGCACAATTAGTTGGATGCTATACACGGGCTCTGACTCTCTAAAGGGATCACTGACCTTCCTGTATCATGATCCTCGCACTCCTACAACTCCATACCTCAGGAAGATCTTGGGAGTACTGACAAGTGTAGGTGTAGCCGAGGCTTGTATTAACGTTGTTATGTCACCGCTACAACCGGCCTGGAACCCTCACCATGTCAGTGTTGATATTCACTCTCTACATCAGCCTAAGAGGGACTGGCTCCCTCATGTGCTGCAAGACATGTTCATGACTAAATTGTCCAAGTACCCACACGTTCAGGCTATTCATGTTTATTGTGATGGGTCAGTCAGTGGCAGCAGGTCTGGATGTGGGCCGTCCATCCGTGACTACATCTCTGCCAGTCTCTACACTGACACTGAGGTTTCCAGGCGGCTCCCTGCACCCACGTCTTCCACTAGAGCAGAACTGTATGCTGTACTGGAAGCGCTCCACATTGTGGCGCCTCTCCATAAGAATGTATATTTCTTTATTGACAGTCAGGCTGCATTGTATGCACTTCAATCTACCTCCCCAATGGACTGTGATCTAGTTAATAAGTGTCTTGAAGGAAGGAAGGAAGGAAGGATTTTAAATTAATTGCGCCGCAACAACGACGGTCATATGGCGCCGCTACTATAAATTAATTTCAACAAACGTGTATATAAATAAAACTAATTAAAAGTGATTAAAAACAATACAATTAAGAATGTAAAAAGTAAAAACACTATAAACCTAAATAAAACATTAAAATACATAGAGTAAAATAAGATAAAATTCACAGCTTTGGGAGAAGGCCAGCTTCTCCCAAAAATCTAAAAATATCATGGCCTTGGGCCAGGCACTCTGGTCCAAGAACCTTTGAAATATAATAGACACCGCTATCTCTATACCGCGACAGCGGTAGAGGTAGCGGTGTCTTAAGTCAGTCAAACTGGGGCACTCCACCAGTGGGTGCCGCACCGTTGAGGGTCCCTGGTCAACAGGTACCTTTGTGTAAGGTACGTGTGACCTATACGCAGTCGCGCCAAAAAAGTCTGTAAACGTCGATCCCGGACATGGGTGTATGTCCAGTGAGGGATAGAGGAAGTAGTGATCTCTCCCATTTTCGAGGTTGCGACCCCCGTTAGCCATGTCCTCTGCCAAATTGCTGCAACTGCCTTACGAATTAGAGGAAATACATCTCGAAACGGAACAGTGGCAGGAGATGGAGCGCGACTTGCTGCTTCTTTAGCGAGGCGATCTGCGTGTTCATTCCCGGGAACACCTACGTGACCAGGGACCCAACAGAACCCAACACGATATCCTCGTTGGGTAAAAAGATATAGCCACTCCAGGGCTGATAAAACCAAAGGGTTAAAGGATACAGTGCAAGAGAGAGAAGTAAGAGCACTGCGACAGTCACTAAAAATTGTAAAAGACGAAACCAGGAGAGTAAAAATTATTTGTAAAGCTAGGACTATGGCAGACTGCTCCGCAGTAAAGACGGATGCCACTGAAGGAAGGCTGCCACACCGATAAAAAGAGGGGAAAACCACACTAAACCCAACGCCTGCGTCGGATTTGGAACTATCAGTAAAAACAGGAATATCATTAGAATGGTCTCATCCACGCCCTAGAAGGTGCTGGTGCCACGGTCCATTTCATCTGGATACCCTCTCATGTGGGTATCCCGCTAAATGAAAAAGCAGACCGCCTTGCTTAGTGTGCCTTACAAGATGACACAGTGGACCCTGGCACTGAGTACACTCTGGGTTATGTTAAAAGTAGCATTAAGTACTATGTACAAAGTAGCATTAGTGATCAGTTGGAGCTTTGTTGCCATAGGGGCAGTAACACTAGTCTTCACTATGCACGTGTCTCCCAGAGCTGTGCCTACACCTACGGGAGACACACAGCATCACATGACAGGGTGGCAATGAGGCTCAGATTAGGCTACAAATACTTTTGGGAAGTCAGTGCTTCTCCTGGTGTGTGCTGTGTGCTGCACCAAGGGGACACACTCTGCGTCACTATATCATGGAATGTCCTCACATTGCTAAATTTAGCCCACAAGGTCAGTATGACTTGTACAGCCTCATTGACCATCTCCTAGACTCTGCCACCCTCAGGGATATACTCAGGGAATATCCTCAGTTTGCTCCCAGACTTTAGGATGTTTAGGCAATAAGGTGTGCAATATCTGTATCTATTTATTGAAAATACTTATATTCTTGTTGTGTATACTGTCCAGAGTTAGATTTTTGATACTTTAACCTTAAGTCTTTGCCCAGGGGGTGGATGGCAAGGCCCATCCTCCTCCTTTGTTGTAATTATTCATTAATTCAACAATAAACGTATCAATCAATCATGTCAATCAATCAATCATACTGTGGTATTAGGTCTCCTCTTTCTCATCTATCTTGTAAGGTTGGAAGTCCCATTTTCTTCAGCATTTCTTCATATGTTAGGTGCTTTAGTTCCAGCACTATATTTGTAGCTATCCTCTGAATCCGTTCAATTTTTTTTTTTATATCCTTGTCAAGTTCGGCGACCACACCACTACTGCATATTCCAAGTGTAGACGTATCATATTCACATTTCTTTTTTTTTTTTTCATCATATCCTTGTTCAGGTACTGAAATGCCACCCTAATATTAGTGTGTGTGTGTGTGTGTGTGTGTGTGTGTGTGTGCTCACTGTTCTAGGCTTTAGAGATAATGGAATCTATTAGAAAGTATGTTTCTGTGGAGCAGGCTGAGTGGCATAGCTCTCAACAGCTGTTGGATAACAATAAATGATTTGATTTCACTCTCTTGATATATGAGCATGTGTTTAATCCTATGCTACCAATACAATATTATATAATCGTTCCTAGCTGAGAACAATGTAATAAAGATTGCGGTCAAGTTATCATTAATGTCATTTTAAAACATAGGAAGCCGCGAAACTAATTGTATCTTATCTGATTAAATAACAAGCTGACTGATAATTTGGATATCCGCTTAGGTGCTAGTGACATATTTTCAGTTATTTGTAAATTTCTGTGAATCTCGTCCTAATAAATGAATTATTCATAAACTGCGACTTTGGACAATAACTTCTGAGATAGTAGCAACCCTAAAAATAGTCCTACGTTATTGAAGATGGGTTAGTTCGCTCACAAATGTTGTATGGCAACTTAGTAAAAGCAGTGCACAGTAGTGCAAGAAACTGTTCTCTGTAAGGTCAGTCATTCAGATTCTCTTCTTGTGAAAAGATTATCTTACTGAAGAAATTATGAAAGATTCATCCAGAGAACTAAGAGAACTTGCAGAAGACATCTGCAGTAAGTATCCTTTACATTAAGTTTCTAACGAAAGCGAACCCTTCGGGGACTTAATACATCGTCTATACACAAGAAATTACTGAAGAGTTAGATAAAAACGTAGCGATGATAGGACAATTAGATTTCGATCTTACGTAGTTTTATTGACAATTTAGACATGACCAGATGACTTATTTAATAAAATATTTCTAAAAGCTGATGACTCAATAAGAAAATAAATGATGCTCATGTAAAATGTCATTGCGACATAAAAGTGCTTCATGATATTAGTATTTACTGAAGTTTACAATAAGAGTGATCACGTATATTCTAATAACATTTACGAAGTTTTGTATATCTATACAAGTTACACATATCAAATGGATATCTCCAACAATAATAAAACGTGAAATAACAGATTTTTCCATCTATGATAAATACACACATATACACATTGCTACACACACGGTTCACCTGATGAGTCACAGCCCCTGGCAAAGCGGGGCATCAGATCAGGGAAGCTCGAAATCCCCCCTGTACCTGATACCAGCGATCTGCAACAAAAGCTCCCACTCACCTTGTGGGTTTGGCAGGCTGCTCATAACACAACACCAATACAAAACACATGAGACACAAATACAAGGCAGCAGGGAAAAAAGAAAACACCCTAACTGTGTATTACAAAAGTAAGAAAATAAAATATTTGGCACACAAACACCAGGTGCACTCACCCTAAACTCGGGTACCTAAGTAACTTAACCTAACCTAACCTAAAACAACAACAACATAAACATTCTTTCCTCACACAAGGCACTCATGTAGGGTGGCCAACCCTTTAGCACAGGCATGAGATATATAGAAACACCAAACGAACACACTGCACGGTAAGGGTCACTTCAACACAGGGCAGCACAGATATACACAAGAGAAGCTCCCTGAACACCACAGCGAGCTCACAAAGGCTTTGAGGAAAGCTGGTGCGAGTCTATGGAAGACAGAGGGCCACACACAAAGACAGAGGGCCACACACAGCCCCTCACAACTGCTCTATTAAGGCACCAGCCCCTCAGCTCCTGTTGACAACAATGACGAGGGTCTCTATAAATCACATACACAGTATGGTAATACATACAAAGCCTAAATAAATCAATAATAACAAATTTATATAGAGCAACATTTCACCAACCTGTTGACAAGAATGATGAGGCTCTATAAATACCTGTACAAGCCAAAACATATTTGCGTCACTTAAAGGGGATTCAATTCTCTTTCTTGCGCAACACTGCGCTCCCCTTTCACAAAACTCGACCTGAGTCCAAATGTCACTATCAAACCTCATACTCATACCAGGATGGCTTCCTTGTGTTCCATCGGGGGCAACTCAGCCGGTGAGATGCCTTGCTTTTGGCTTTACTGTCACTATCAGTGTCATTTACACTCTCAGGCATTGCTCAAACGCCATTAGCATCACTATCACAATCAGCGTCACTCACTCTCTGGTAAAGCACACATGCCTTCAGTGTCACCAGTGTCACTGTCACTATCGCACTGGAACTCACACAGGACGACGGGGTCCCTTCCACATTCTTGGGGATCGTCAGCACTGTTACCCTCATTCTGGGGCTCAGCATCCCCCCAAATAAACTGTCCAGGTAGCGGATATGCTCATAACCAGGGCCGCCATGGTACAGTGGAGCCATGCGTGCTTTGGGATCCAAGGGATCTCCAAGCGCTTGGGTTTGAATCCTGGCCACGGTCTGAATATAGGTTGGGCTTCCTCACTAAGGGCAAAAGTTTCCTAGTGGGTGGGCTTTGAGATAAAAGGTACCCAAAAAAGTACCGCCTTTAGCCCATAGATTTCCATGAAAAGCCCATATATTATAAGTAAAAAAAGGAAGAAAAAACAGTTGACGTGAACGATACGTGGTCGCGCTCTTGGAGTCTGACAGATCCTATAGGTGACCGCAGACAGCACCTCCAGCAGAGTGTACGGTCCTTCCCAGGGTGACTGGAGCTTAGGAGCTCTGCTCCGTCTTCCCCCGGGTGTTGTACAACCGCACGAGGTCTCCTACAGCATACTGAGCGCCGAGCATGCGCTTTTCATAGTGACCCCACATAGCCTGTCCAGTTATTTGCAGATTTGCTGCCACAGTGTCTTGAGTGGTGGTCATGCGTTTCTACAGCTCATTCACATAATCAGGCACTTCACTAGGCAGGTGCTCATCCGGTGACCCCCCTGTGGCCAAGTCAATGGGTAGCCACATCTCTCGACCACACATTAAACGAGCTGGCATGTAGCCTGTCGCCTCATGGTTGGCAGAGCAGTATGCCATCCGGGCAAATGGCAAACATAGGTCCCAATTACTCTGTTCTTCTTCACAGTACTTGGCCAGGATCTCTCCCAATGTCCTGTTAAACCGCTCCACCATGATGTCACTCTGGGGCCTCAGAGGCATGGTTCAAGTCTTGGACACCCAACAGTTCACAACATCCAGTGAGGACACAGGACTCGAACTCACGGCCCTGATCAGAGTGGAGGTCTCCTGGCACGTCAAAATGGGAGAAGAGTTGTGACACCAGAACTTAAGTCAAAGTTTTTGCTTCATGGTTGGGGATCGCATAAGCCTCAGACCACTTGCAGAAATAGTCCATCACCACACAAATATAGCGATTCCCCCATGGTGTGAGAGGAAACAGGCCGGTGATGTCAACTGCAACGTGCTCCATGAGTGATCCAGTTTGGAAAAGTTGCAATGAAGCCTTTGACAAGCTGGCCCAGTCTTTGCTGCGCATGTGTTGCACGTCCTACACCACTCCTACACGTCTCTCCTTATGCCTACCCAGTAGACACGCTGGAGAAGACGATACAGTGTCTTTCGTACTCCCATGTGGCCCCAGCCATGCCTGTGTGCTCCTCCTCCATTAGCTGGTTACGACGTGAGCGCAGGACCAGTAGCAGCCACACCTTGCTGCCAGTGCACTCATCGTCCCAACAGTGCTGCAGTATGCTGTCCTCGGGGCGTGGGGCTGCCTACTGAGATAACAAGGCACTTTGTAGTTGGGCTCTCAGGCGACAACTTTTCCTTGCAGGGTGGATCTGTTCCAGCTGCCAACCAACGAAGTACAGGTGCCAGATCAGTCATCTTGTTGAGCTTCTCTCCACTGCTGAGATGTGACTCCTCCCACGGTCAAGCGCCGGCCTTCAGCTCTGCTCTGACACAGTGGAGGAAGTCAGGCTCACACAGGCAGTGGCTCCCAGTTGCCATATCTGCCATCGCTGTCTCCTGCTGTTCACTGGCTCCTATTGACGATTTCACAGCTGCACCTCGGTAACACCTGACATCTTGTGCTACCTCCAGGTCCTCTAGTCTCCGGGATGTAGGGACATAACGTGTCTCTGGGGTCTCTACCCTGGCAGCTGCTGGAATCAAAGATATCATTTCCCCATATGCCATAACTCCTGCCTTCCAACATCTATGACAGCTGCTGTATTCTCTAGGTAATCCATCCCTAAAAGACACTCATTTTCTACACGCCAGCATAGACTAGTAAATCTTCCTTGACTCTGCTGACATCTATGGAGACCTCCACAGGAGCTTGGAGTGAGATGTAGTCTCCGGTCGCTCTACACAACTGTGTACTTGTCGTTTAGAGAACCCATTCTTCCAGCATGTCCTTCTGCACAAACGTCACTTCTGCACTTGTTTCTGCTACCATCCAGCAGGCGCAACCATCAACAGCACCCTAGATGCAAAGCAATGGTGTGGCAGAGCAGTGACAGCTTACTCAAAGGCAAGGGCCTTCAGTTAGGACTGTAACAAGGTCCCCGCTGTTCAGCCCTTTCATGTTTCGTGCAAATGCTGCCACTTGCCGTTTTGGTCATGAGCATCCAATAGCAAAATGCCCAAGTTCTCCACAGTTCCAGCAGCATGGGATCTGGGCCATCCGTGTATATCATCTGCAGATCTGGCAAAGTGCGGTTTCTTGCACTCTGCTTCCTTGTGACCAACCTGGCCACAATTCCAGCATTTTCCTCCAAACCAGTTGATATTGGTCTCCTGATTTTTCTGGGGAGGCTGACGTGCTTGGGACTTCCATGCTTGGAACGGCGGTTGGTGTGAGAGAGCAACAAGAAGAGGGGCGATGGGTTGGGCTGAGGAATGCAGGAAGGCCTCTAACTCCATCGCACGTGACAGTGCCATCTGCACGCACGTTGGATGGGCCTGTTTAACAGAAATTTCCAGCTGCTAGTACCCCAAAGCATCCACAAAATGATCACCAGCCAACACTGTGACCATCTCCTCTGGTGCAGATGCCTCTATGTCCTGGGCTAATATGGGCAGTGCTTCCTCTCGCTGTCTGAATTGTCCCTTGAGGCGGGCCCGGTAAACATCAACCAGCTGCACCTCAAAGAAACGCCTCTGTAGCGCTCTGACCACAGCATCATATGAAGCACATTCTACTGGCGTGTGGTGGGCCAATACTTCCAATGCTGGTCCCAGGAGACTTGCCACCAGTTTCATAACCCTATCCAGGTCACTCCAATCCTGGCTTGCAGCTATCAGTTCGAATTGGGCCTGGTAAACCTCCCAGGTAGCCTTTCCATCAAAGTATGCAGGTTTCCGCTGGTGGAGTATCCCCCCCACAGGTCCTGGTGAGTGCCACCGATTACACCCAGCTGACAGTATGGGGACAGGTGACCGGGTTGGAGTGGGAGGATTCTCTGGAGGGTTCACCGGGTGTCCCAGGTTCCACGGAGTATCTTGAGTGCTTCTCAACCAGGACTGGAACTCAACCAGGCCAGAATATCATGAATTTGATGCTGGCTGGCTCACTGGTGCACCCCTTGTACTCCTGAGGGTTTTGCAGTGGAGCGAGGTCTCCACCTCCCTCACAGTGACTTGAAACTTGAACACATCCTCCTTCAGCTCCATCATCTCATCAGCCTCTGCCTTAACATGTGCGAGCCCTTGTGTTAAGTCTTTTCCTGTGCATTGTTTCTCTGTATACCGCCGTGCTTAAAAAACTACTTTTTTCAGTGTTCTGAACCACACTTCTTACCTCTCTCATTTCTTTTCTTATCTCCTGTGCCGTTTTCTCATTTTCTTTTCTCATCTGTAGGAAGAGGGCCAACACAGACTGTGCAGCATCCTCACTTCTCTTTCCTAAATCCTTCTCAGCCATGGTGCAGTATTATAAAATAACCTGACTAAAATACAAAAAAAAAAAAAGCAACAATAATGGCCACAAAACACAAACACACACTATTACACACAAGGGAGCTAGCCATCCCCACGCCTGACACCAGTTTGTTGCATACATGATTCACCAGACGAGTCACTGCCCCGGGCAAGGGAGGGCATCAGACCAGGGAAGTTTGAAATCCCCCGTACTTGATACCAACGACCAGCAACAAAAGCTCAGACTCACCTTGTGGGTTTGGCAGGCTGTTCATAAAACAACACCTATACAAAACACATGAGACACAAATACAGGGCAACAGGAAAGCAAGAAAGCACCCTTACTGTTTATTACAAAAGTAAGAAAATAAAATATTTGGCACACAAACACCAGGTGCACTCACCCTAAACTCGAAAACCTAACTAACCAAACATAACCTAACATAACCTAACAAAAAAAAAAAAACATTCTTTCCTCACACAAGGCACTCATGTAGGGTAGTCCACCCTTTAGCACAGGCATGAAATATAAAGAAACACCAACGAACACATTGTACGATAAGAGTCACTTCAACACAGGGCAGCAGAGGTATACACAAGAGAGGCTCCCTGCAAGCTGAACACCACAGCGAGCTCACAGAGGCTTTGAGTAACGCTGGCACGAGTCTATGGAGGACAGAGGGCCACACACAGCCCCTCACAGCTCCTCTATTAAGGCACCAGCCCCTCAGCTCCTGTTGACAACAATGATGAGGCTTGTATCTGTTACCATACACAGTAACACATACAAAGCCTAAATAAATCAATAATCACATAAATCTATCCTCTTCTTCTTCGGGGTTTGTTGGGGCTGTGTAGGCTGTGTGTCACAGCCTCTAGTGCCCCAAAAGTGCAGTATGCCGTGGTGATGTGTTCAGGCTATGCGGTGGAGCTAGTTTTTCTATAGGAAGGTCCTGGTGAGGTTGGTAGTCTTGAAAGCCTGAGTGGTATTTGTGCAGCCACGCAGGAGGTCGGTCAGTGTTGGCCTGTGTGGTTGAACAGCAGACAGTGAGTGGAGGAAGGCCACACGCTGTGAGTGGTGATAAGGGCAGTGCAGTAGCAAGTGTTCTGGGGTGTGTTGCTGTGTAGGGCACCAGGGGAAGTGGGGAGAGTCGGTCATGCCCAGCCTATGCAGGTGGGCATTGAGGCGGGTGTGGCCAATTCTCAGTCTGGTGACTGCTTTGTCCAGTGCCTGGTTGGGGGATAATGTCCACCAGTGGTGTCTTGTGTCCTGTCTAATGTGTCCCAGTGTAGTGTGCTGTAAGGCGTCAATCAATGTTGTCCCAGTATCGCCTGCAGGCTGTCTTAAGGTCAGTTAGGAAGTCTGTCCGGTCAGTAGCCAAGTCAATTAGGTAGGGGTGTGCTTCTGCTGCTGCCCTGTCGGCCACCGTGTTTCCCATAACACCAACATGGGAGGGCACCCACTAAAGGTGGATGGTGTGTCCCAGGAAGGTCAGGTGGAGGATGAGGTAATGAATGATAAGGGGGAGGTTGTGGTGGGAGTGTGGGCGGTGGGATTTTATGATTTGGAAGGCAGAGAGAGAGTCTGAAAAGAGGGTTATTGAGCAAGAGGCAGCAAGGGTGGTGGTAAATTGAAGGCCCTCTTCGATGGCAAACAGTTTTACTGTGGTGATGGAGGCAGTGGCCGGCAACCTCCAGGCAGTGGCAAGTCACCTGGTGGGGATGTAGATGGCTGCACCAACAGATAGAGGATTAGTGGAGCGGGAGATGTCGGTGTAGATGTGGAAGTGGTTGTGGTACCGTGAGTGGAGGAGTGAGGTGAATAGGATCTTGCCCTGCACTGGGCAGCCGGCTTTGGACCATTGTGTGAATGTGTGAAGGGACAGAGAGAGACTGAAGAAGAGAGAGGGTACCAAGGGCCAAGATGGATGGATGGATTTTAATTTCATGGCGTCGCTACTATAAATTAACTGCCACTAACGTGTATCTAAAAAAAAAAAATATTAAAAGTAATTAAAAACAATACAAATAAAAGGGTAAAAACTAAAAATACTATAAAACTAAATAAAACATTAAAATACATAGAATAAAATAAAATAACATTCACAACTTTGGGAGAAGGCCAGCTTCTCCCAAAAACCTAAAAACGTCATGGCCTTGGGCCAAGCACTCTGGTCCAAGGACCTTTGAGATATAATAGACACCGCTATCTCTATACCGCGACAGCGGTAGAGGTAGCGGTGTCTTAAGTCGGTCAAACTGGGGCACTTGACAATCAGGTGCCGAACCGTAAGTGGCACCAGGCAGTCATCACAGTAAAGTTGAGGGTCCCTGGTCAACAGGTACATATACTCGTATATAGAACGAAATGGGGATTATGTATGATTACAATCATTGTAATGTATGCATGGTTAGCAGTAACGGGAAGTCCTTATAACTTATTATTATTATTATTGATATTATTATTATTATTATTATTATCATTATTATTATTATTATTATTATTATTATTATTATTATCATTATCATTATTATTATTATTATTATTATTACAGTATTATTATTATCATTATTATTATTATTATTATTATTATTATTATTATTATTATTATTATCATAATCATCTTCATCATCAGAGAGAGAGAGAGAGAGAGAGAGAGAGAGAGAGAGACATGCTTAGACCTGAATGAGTGACGTCACTCAAATGGTAGGAAAATATGCCTGGTAGCACAGACCGCCAAAAACGGAAGAAAGTAATGCTACGGAGTGTGGACTGTCGTCTTCATTTATTTATTTTTTTTTCCTTGAAAATCTCAGGTGAGGAAGTATGGGTTCAAAATTTCGCTTTTCTGCACCTATCTAAGGTGCGGAGGTACGGACTTAAAATTTCGTCTTTTCCCACATGTCTCAGGTGCGGAGATACGGACTTAAAATGGCGCCTTTTCGTACCTAGCTGTTACTTACGCACTTTTGAAATTTTTTCCGCTCTTCGGACCTTCGCACCTCGTTTTATGGTCCGCAGGTATGGAGCAAGGCCCAGAGATCTATCTCTGGGGCTTGATATGGAGGAGCGGAGATGCGGACCGAGGTACAGAAGTGTCCAGCTCTGAATAATACATTGTTTTCCAACTTTTGTGAACTTGGATGAGAGATGGGAAGCTGTCGTTGGGGCAAACGTATGACTGAACAAGCTCATGTACACATGTGAATATACATGTGCATATATAGATGTAAATATGTACATATACATGTGCATTTAAATGAAGGATAAATAAACTGTGATTCAAGTGAAAGTTGCCTGAAGGTAGATTTTTTTTTTTTGGCATAGTAATTACTTAATACATCAAATTATATTTTCTCTCTCTCTCTCTCTCTCTCTCTCTCTCTCTCTCTCTCTCTCTCTCTCTTAGAGGTATACATTAATTAGTATTCTCTCTCTCTCTCTCTCTCTCTCTCTCTCTCTCTCTCTCTCTCTCTCTCTCTCTCTCTCTCTCTCTATATATATATATATATATATATATATATATATATATATATATATATATATATATATATATATATATATATATATATATATATATATATATATATATATATATATATATATATATATATATATATATATATATATAAGTATACATTAATTAATACTCTCTCTCTCTCTCTCTCTCTCTCTCTCTCTCTCTCTCTCTCTCTCTCTCTCTCTCTCTCTCTCTAAGAGCTATACATTTCTTAATTATCTCTCTCTCTCTCTCTCTCTCTCTCTCTCTCTCTCTCTCTAAGAGGTATACATTAATTAATATTCTCTCTCTCTCTCTCTCTCTCTCTCTCTCTCTCTCTCTCTCTGCCTCCACCAGAATAGTTAACATGCTGTCTGAGCTGAATTTAACGCCACTTGTTGATAGAATCTACACGAACGTCACATACTTCAGTATCAAGTGTCTGCGCTCTCCCCATCTTGCTCCTCACTACTCCTGTGTCATCCGAGCAGCACTCGCCCTGGCGGACGTACCCTTGTCCGCACGGTCTGTGCTGACTTCCAGCGGCTCGCCATTGATGTTCCTGCAGCCGAGGTTGTCCTTGGTGTGCCACCCTGGCGAGTACCTAATCCACTTGTCTCCTTCACTCCTACATATAAGACGGACCATCCCCTCCTGCAGAAACAACTGGCCCTGAAGACCATCGCCAGCGTGTCTGCCTTGGTTCCCACTGCACACCACCTATACGTGGACGGTTCACTGCAGGCAGACGGGACTGCAGCCTGTGCCGTGTTCTCCCCTACTGTGGAGCCCCCAGGTGGGGATGGGTGGGTTGGCCGTCGTTTACCCAACGCGTCGAGTTCCACCTACTGTGAGCTCAATGGCCTATTGGACGCTGTTACCATCCTTACTGAGAGGGGACTGGACGGGGTGATCGTCTGTGACTCTAAGTCTGCCCTTCACGCCCTTTCATCTCCAAGACCTGCGAGACATATTGTGTCGGCTGGCCACTGCCCGTGACAGTGCTTTAGTTGTGTCCTTCCTATGGGTGCCGTCTCACGTGGGACTCACGGCTAATGATACTGTGGACGGTCTTGCTAAGGCTGTGTGTGGTCTCCCCTTGCCTGCAGTGCGTGCCGCGCCCTCCTTACGGTGCTACAGAAATACACTGTTTTCTGCTGTTAATGCCCTGACAGTGAATCGTAGGAACACCGAGCGTGCTGATAGTGTATCCATACAGCATTATGACAACTTCATTGACACCACGCACAAATATCGCCGCCACGGACTCATGGTCCGCAGACACAATGTCATAAGTGCTAGGCTTAGATTAGGTTACCGACCAGTGTGGCAGGTTTCCCAGGCTGAGGATGTGCCTCACTATTCCACCTGTAAGTTGTGTCACCTTGCCAACGCCAATACCCTCGAACATTATTGTCTCGCGTGCCCCACAGTGAGAAACTTGCTACCACAAGGGCAGGATTTAATATCTGTATGTAAATATCTCCTTCTGAATGATAACTTGGATTTGATGCTCATGAGACATCAATATTTTGGTGGTTACTAAATGTAAATATTTAAGTTTTCTAATTTGTGTGTGTGTGTGTGTGTGTGTGTGTGTGTGTGTGTGTGTGTGTGTGTGTCTGGATTCCAGTGTCCTGCGAGACATGTTTACTGTTACAAATGTGAATATTTCAGTTTTCTACTTTGCGCGCGCGCGCGCGCGCGCGTGTGTGTGTGTGTGTGTTTATTTTTTTGGATTCCAATGTGTCCTGTGAGACACGCTTACACTGTATACATTAATGTATATTTTGGTTTGCCGCCATATGGGCGTAATAAATTTATCAAATCAAATCTCTCTCTCTCTCTCTCTCTCTCTCTCTCTCTCTCTCTCTCTAAAAGCTATACATTTCTTAATTCTCTCTCTCTCTCTCTCTCTCTCTCTCTCTCTCTCTCTCTCTCTCTCTCTCTCTTTATAGTTTTTATTTAGAATGATGTGTGATTTCATATCACTGTGCGTTGGAAAACCATCAATCACTGAAATTTTACTTCACTATATAAGGCGTTTTCAGTAGCACTTTGCAAAAGGCGAACGGTCTATAAGTGCTAGCTTTTGGAGCGAACGCATCTACTGAAAACGATAGTAACACTGCCAGACGAATGTCCATCGTCGCCCGACGGAAAAACTATTGTACTCTTTAGTCGCAGCCCGCTGCCCGCAGGATCACGCCAAGCTGAGACGTATAGCCTCATTCCACCGTAATATTAAGATATTATTATGGGAATGGGATAATTGAATGCAAGGCTCAAATAAAACATTACACATTTAATTTCTGCAGGGAATATTTTCTGACGGCCCTGGTACATGCGACAGAGGCTGAATGCACATGTCCAAATGATTTTTGTAGCACAGATCTGCGTCTACCTTGTTCAAAAACATCTTGTCACAGACGTCACAGGTAAATCTGTTAAGTGTAAAAAAAACTTTTGGTAATTCTTTATAACAAGTCTGTCCCTCCCTTCCCCTCCATCCCCCAAACAAGCTTGGGGGCCTGTGGGGAATCGGGGGTTTTGGTGGGGAAAAAAACGCAATATGAGCATTAAAAAAAAAAAAAAAATTACGGAAATTTTCAATAATATTTCAAGTTTTTCCAACCTAATCTAACCAAGTATAACCTAATTTCTAATATAACCTAACTGGACCCCGCCTGCTAGGGCATTAAACTAACCTAATGTAACTTAGCCCCTCGTGGACCCCTCCGCTAGGGCATTAACCTAATTTAAGCTAACCTAACCTAATTGTGGGGGCTGCGTCTCCCCTGGATCCTTCCCCAACCACGCTAAGGCATTAACCTATCATAACCTAACCTAAGCTATCCTATACGGAGGAGAGGCGCAGCCTCCAGTGAACCCCCCGTTAGGATGTTAACCTAGTTTTAACAAGGAACCTAAAAAATGATAACCTTATGCCTCTCGAATGGCAGCGCGTGATTGGAAGGATTAGCTCTATAGATACACCATGAAATCCTTATATGCCGCTAACCACAAATCCCTGTTTATACCCACAAATCTGTTATAAACAATTGAAAATCATTTCAGTGTTTACTCTTGACTGGTGCTGAGCTCGCTGGACTTAGAAACTGACGGCCAAACTAGACGCTTGCGGCTCAGTTATTTTATGTTTACGGCAAGGTCACCAAGCCTTCTACATATGTGAGTTTCGTGTTTGTACGTGAAACGGACCTTTAAAAAGATTAACTAAATTGTTTTATAATACATGAGCGCCTATGGCGGTGTTGAGACCAAATAATAGAGGTGAATAGAGCCCTTAAGATCCCAGGTATCACTTCCCCTGTCACATTTTCCTACTTTATAAGGTATTACAGGTAATATACCCAGTATCCATTGATACACAATATGCCAAATAAGCCGCTATACCACTAGTGATTGCTTGTCATTCAGTAGTTACATTGGCAGAGACATTTTTGTTGTGGATCCCCTCAAATTATTGCACTGTCAGAGGCCATGATGTTGTGTGTTCGTTCGCCCAAAGTTTTCAGAGCACCACCATTAAAAAATATACCCAAATCTTCCGCAATATTGCTATAACCTTATGTCATTATCAAGTAACAGTGCAAATATCCCATCATATTTATATTTTACAATTAATGTGCTTAGATAATGAGTAACATACGAGATTCTCACATAACTGAAAATCCAAGTCGGAGTCACAAGCTTTGAAATGAGTAGCGTGAACAAGCTTAGTGTGAACCGTGGTCCATCCAGAGTGCCTAGTCCCAGATGTCTCGAGAGTGCAAGACTCTGTTTTCATTTAATTCAAACTGCAAGGAGAATTCTTATGAATTTCAATATCAGTAAACCGTTACTAAATGTATTTCCTTTACATGATAATACTTATCATATCTTCATGCTCCTCATAATAGTATATTTTATTGATTTAAAACTTACAGAGTTGGTAACTCGTCTCACAGCCAATGCACTGAATGCACATGTCCAAATGATTTTTGTAGCACAGATCTACGTCTACCTTGTTCAAAAACATCTTGTCACAGACGTCATAGGCAAATCTATTAAGGGCAAAAAAAGTGTTGGTAATTCTTTATAACAAGTCTGTCCCTCCCTTCCCCTCCATCCCCCCCACTCCCCCACAGAAAGCCGAAATATGGGCATCCAAAAAACTCTGGACACCCCTGCTAGGGTATTAACCTAACTTAACCTAACCTAGCCTAATGTAACCTAATCATGTGGGCTGCGCCTTTCCTGGACCCCCCTACGCTAGGGCATTAAATTAACATAACATAACCTAAGCTAATCTATACGGGGAGGAGCACAGTCCCCCCGTGGACTTTCGTTTAACGCTAGGGCTTTACCTAAAACGTACCATAACAAGCTAACAAGGGATCTAAAATATGATAACGTTATGCTTCTCGAGTGGCAGCGAGTGATTGGAGGGATTAGCTCTATAGATACCATGAAATCCTTATACGCAACTACCCACAAATCCCTGTTTATACCCACAAATCTCTGTAATAAACAACGGAAAATCATTTCAGTGTTTACTCTTGACTGGTGCGAGCTCGCTGGACTTAGAAAAATTCCAACTTCGCCGAACTCTCAAGTGATATATTGCGGCCAAACTAGACGTGTGCACCTTAATCTTTTTATGTTCATGGCAAGGTTACCAAGCCTTCTACATATGTGAGTTTCGTGTTTGTACTTGACATGAACCTTTTATAAAGATTAACCAAATTGTTTTATAATACGTGAGCACCTTAGACGGTATTGAGACCAAAATTAATAATAGAGGTGGATAGAGATTAATACAGAATATGCCAGATAAGACGTTACACAACTAGTGACTGCTTGTCATTCAGTAGTTACATTGGCCGAGACATTTTTGCTGCACATTCCTTCAAATTGTTGCATTGGTCACAGAGGCCGTGATGTTGTGTGTTCATTCGCCCAAAGTTTTCGGAGCACCACCATTAAAGAAATATACCCAAATCTTCCGCAATAGTATTGCTATAACCATATGTCATTATCAAGCAACACTGCAAATATCCTGTCATCTTTATATTTTACAAGTACTTTGCCTAGATAATGCCTAACCTACAAAAGGCTCACATAACTGGAAGACAAAGGCGGAGTCACATGCTTTGAAATACGTAGCATGAGCTAGGATGCACCCAGCCCCAGCCAGAGTGAGTAGTCCCAGATGTCTCGAGAGTGCAAGACTCTATTTTCATTTCATTCAAACTGCAAGGAGAATTCTTATGAATTTCAATATCAGTAAACAGTTACTTAATTCATTTCCTTTACATAATAGTACTTATCATATCTTCATGTTCCTCATGATAGTATTTTTTTATTGATTTATAACTTACAAAGTTGGCCACTCGTCTCACAGCCAATCAGCGTCAGTGTTCACTATCACATGACTCTGAGGACCGAACAGAAGTGAACACCCTCGAAAGGCCTGTGTGAGTGAATGGTGTTGGAGCGTTTGACTTCCGTAAGTGCTACTGAAAACGCCTATTAATGTTTTGTGTATAAGTTGCGATCGCAAGCTCCACCCAGTGGCTTAATTTTTTTAGTACACCAGGATAGCTAGGCGCACAGCGTCTCCTTCAATATGACCTCTTTGGTGGCTCCATATATATGACGTCAAATCAGCTGAGTGGAGCAGCTATGAAGAGGGAGCTGGGAATCGAGGCGAGCATGCAGGACGGTTTCTTTGAAAAAGTGCCGAATAAAGCTCACTCAACACCAAAGATTTTAGTGCCCTGGCAATGCAGCTGCCACACTTGTAGGATATAAAATATCAACGTACATGAACTCCAGTGGCCTGAATAAGGTATATTCAACACAAGATCAAGGCATTTATAATCCCTGCTCCACTCCTATTGGCTCATCCATTAGCCAATCACAGCTGGAGTATCCACCTAGCCGCCAATTGAGTTGCTTCCGGTCGCGGCACATTCGGTTAGCCTGAAGTACCATGGTATAAGTAGGCTACGCCAGGTATTCTCAATCCCTCCAACCCCATGGGCGGAGATGACGTCAACGAGAAGTTTAGAGGGAGAGGTGGGGGGTGAGTGTTTTCTGTGTGGGAGGATAAAAAAGAAAACGAGGAATGCATTCCATTAGCACCATATACTAATGTATAATTCCTCTCTCTCTCTCTCTCTCTCTCTCTCTCTCTCTCTCTCTCTCTCTCTCTCTCTCTCTCTCTCTCTCTCTCTCTCTCTCTCTCTCTGTGTGTGTGTGTGTCTGTCTGTCTGTCTGTCTCTGTCTGTCTGTCTGTCTGTCTGTTTCTCTCTCTCTCTCTCTCTCTCTCTCTCTCTCTCTCTCTCTCTCTCTCTCTCTCTCTCTCTCTCTCTCTCTCTCTCTCTCTCTCTGTGTGTGTGTCTGTCTGTCTGTTTCTCTCTGTCTGTCTGTCTGTCTGTCTGTCTGTCTGTCTGTCTGTCTGTCTGTCTGTCTGTCTGTCTGTCTCTCTCTCTCTCTCTCTCTCTCTCTCTCTCTCTCTCTCTCTCTCTCTCTCTCTCTCTCTCTCTCTCTCTCTCTACCCAAAGAAAACGGTCGGTGTAACCGTGTTGGCCTTCCACAGGTACAGCCTGAGTGGAACTGAGTTCGCTTCCACATCCTACCCACCTGTCCAACTTCCGCGTGACGTCACAGTGGCTGCGCAAACGTGAACCACTTTAGGAATAAGACTCCGCCCATTGAGAATACCTGGCGTAGCCTACTCATACTATGTGAAGTACCACATCTGCAGCAAAAACGCAACGCTACCAACGTGCCAGCGCTGCTAACGCTATCCTCACTACTCAGCATCGCCACAACAATATTGTTGATGCTCCCAGCCTCCCTACATTTAAATCCAGATTGCAATCTTTTTTAGGCGCAGAATTGGTCTCCTCATTTTACGTTTATCCCTTGATATTTTCAGGCTTTATTTTTCTATGAATGATACACTCAACATGTACGAGTAGTGCTGCCCGTGTACTTGACTGGAGTATCTGTCTTGAACTCATGGGCCTGTCCCTCGATTGTCCAGTCTGGCTGGACCTAGGGTGGCAAGGCCCTACCAGGTGAGTTGAACAGTTGAGTTGATCACACTTCCTAATAGTGTAACAGAGAGAGAGAGAGAGAGAGAGAGAGAGAGAGAGAGAGAGAGAGAGAGAGAGAGTTCTGATTGATTGATTAATAACTTTATTGTTGTAGAAGTGTATACAACAAGGTAGGGAGTCGGGTCATGCCGACCACCCCCTAAACATGGGATTTAAGAGTGCGTCAGGAGGCGAAGGTGAAGCACGTCCTGCCACGCCTCTGGCACCACAGCGTCCTACTCTCCCGCACCCCCAACCTGGGAGAGCGATACCTGCTGGTGCACCCAAGCGAGCCCCTAGGTCACAGCGGCGAGCTTGGCTTGCACCTGGTCCAGTGTCCGAGCAGCCATGGGTACCCACTCCTCATCCGTGTCCATGTCATCCAATACCAGGTCCGCCTCTACAGAGGGTGACCCAGACCACGGAGGCGTGCAGTCCGGCACAGACAGGGGCTGGGCCGGGGCCGGCTGGAGCGGTGGCTATATTGGAGCCGGTGGCTGGACTCGCTGGGGCCAAGAACTAGCCGGCACACCCTGGGGCTGGCTATTAGAGGCAGACTGGGGCGAAGGATGAACTGGGACAGACACTGGCTGGGGCCGCGGGCTGGCTGGCGCACTCTGGGGCTTGTTACCTGGAGCAGGCTGGACAGTAGCAGATACTGGTTGGGGCCGGGGGCTGGCCGGCACACTCTGGGGCTTGTTATCTAGGGCAGGCTGGACAGTAGCAGACACTGGTTGGGACCGGGGTCTGGTTCTTGCGGGCAGGTTGGGGCGCGGGCTGGACAGGGGCGGGTACTGGCTGGAGCGGTGGGCTCGCTGCGTCCCGCTGTCGCTTGAAGGCAGTGACCCTAACACGCAAGTCCCTGACCTCGGCCCGGATCCCCAGCAGGAGCTGCACCACGTCCTGGAGGATCGCAGGCACGCCAGACTGCGATGCGGGGGCTGCATCTTCAGCCCCTACCACAGCGGCATAGTAAGGGGCATTCCTGCGTGGCACAGGGACAGGTGGCCGTGTGGCAGGGACGGGAGGGTGAGCTGCCCCAGACTAGGCTGGGGCAGCTGTGCTGAGCAGGGGCGGAAATGCTGATGGCTGAGCGACTGGCAGAGGCAGAGCAGGGAAGTCGGACCAGGACGGGGCACCATTTGCCCAAGCATTGTGTTGCGGAGCTGGGGCGGGCCGAAAAACTACCCTGGAGGGGCCGACAGTGCTGCCGGGGGTCTGTGGCTCCCTGACGGGCCTGGGCCGAGCAGGGTAGCAGCACGAAGAGACGTTGTGGTCGCCCCCACAGTTGCAACACAGCGGGACGACTCTGGTGTCAGCACGTATCTTCTCCAGGCAGCGGGAGGAAAGATGACTCCCAGAACAGTACCTGCAGCGCGGCGCCGACTTACACTTCCAGCTCTGATGCCCGAACCGACAGCAGTGGCCGCACAGGTCAGGCTCAGGGTGTACAGGCCCACGTGGAAGCGGCCCAGGCCGTGGAGGTGCATCGAGCTGGGCACGGCCCCTTCAACGAGGCCCAGGAGCTGAGGGTGGGGCTCACCTGCGACGACGCGCCTCTTGAGCCAAAGGAAAGTCTCTGGCGTGGAGAGAAGGTCAACATTGATGGTGGTAGACACGCCATGAACGATGACCATCTGCTGCCGGGCGTCAGGGTCCACTGGGGTCATGGTGAGGCCGAGGAAGCCCTCCTTCACCAACATGTTGTATGCTGGTGACCGAGGGTTGACCGTCAGGTACGGCCTGCGCCTACCCTCCTTCATGAGTGGCTCCAAGAACGGGTGTTGTTTGAGCAGCGCCAGGAACCACTCGTAGAGTTGGGCCAGAGTCTTGCCGTGCCCCTCGGAAAACCTCACACGGCAACGGGAAGCACCTGGCTGAGGCGAGGAAGCACGAGAGGCGGCGACGGTATCCATGACAAGGGTGGCGAGTCCATAGAGGCGGAGGCAGCAGCGAGGGTGCAGGGGTTGACCCTTTGTCTGGTCAGGTCAGGGGAGGCCATGCGGTCAGCGGCGGCGGGGAGACAAAGCTTCTCCACTCCACCAACAGGAAGTTTTACCCTTTTAACATGAATAATGGTCTCCCTTGACTGACCTGCCAGAAGACAGGTGTCCTGGCTATCCACAGGAGAGGCCGTGAAGGTCTGCTCCTCAGAGAGGACCTCAACACTTCTTTTCTTTGTAGGGGCTTTGTTCATACAGAACAGAGCGAGGAAAATAGACACCCGCCAGCCACGGGTCGTGGGTGTTAACCAAGGACAGTCGACGTATGCGATGCAAGTAAGGAGTATGGTGTGGCCCAGGCGGAGGCGGGCAAAAGACGCATATATATATATATATATATATATATATATATATATATATATATATATATATATATATATATATATATACATGTTTTATTTGCCTTATAAGTTCATAACCACGAGAGAATGCAGGAAAAAATAGGGGGTGAGGGGGGGGTGAAGCATGATAGAAATTTTAAGTTACTCCTAACAACGTTTTCTATGAAAGTACTCGCTTTCAACAGATGGCAGCACTGTCGCTGTCCTCCAAACTTTAACCCACACCAAAACTTCCTCTCTGTATATTCCTTGGTGTTAACCAAGGATTCTAGGGAGGATATACGGGTTCAATGGGCGGGCTGGAGGAATTGATTAGGGAACCTCACTTCTAACAGATGGCGCGCGGGTCGCAGGTAGTAAGGGGGTGAGGGATGAGGGGGGTCCATCAGCGGGGGAAGATGAGCGCCGTTACAAGATTCAAAGAGTCAGTCAGTCACGGGAAGGAGCGCAAGGCACATCAACCATTGCCCGCCTCCACTTGGGCCACACCATGCTCAGTGCTCACTTGCACCACCTACGTCTGTCTTGTGACCCCTTCTGCCCTTGGTGTAGGACTACCCCTGAGTCCATGGAACATTTCCTGCTTCAATGCCCACGTCTCCTCTCTCAATATACTGCATTACGCTCCCGGCTCTCCGCCCTGGCCATCACAACACTCAACCTGCCCACCCTTCTGGCGGCCTCAGGCGTCCACCTCTCCTGGCAACCCTGCTGTCCTTCGCCTTACTTGTGCCTTCTTGAGGAAGACCGGCCAGCTACCACGCCTGTGATACCCACACAGGACTACCCCAGGGCTCATAAGGATCCATAGATCTTCATGGCCTCTTTTGGATTCTTATGAGCCCTGGGATAGTCCTGTGTGGGTATCACAGGCGTGGTAGCTGGCCGGTCTTCCTCAAGAAGGCACAAGTAAGGCGAAGGACAGCAGGTTGCCAGGAGTGATGTACGCCTGAGGCTGCCAAGAGGGTGGGCAGGTCGAGTGTTGTGATGACCAGGGCGGAGAGCCGGGAGCGTAATGCAGTATGTTGAGAGAGGAGGCGTGGGTATTGAAGCAGGAAATGTTCCATGGCCTCAGAGGTAGTCCTACACCAAGGGCAGAAGTGGTCACGAGACAGTCGACGTATGCGATGCAAGTAAGGAGTATGGTGTGTCCCAGGCCCAGGCGGAGGAGGGCAGAAAACGCATATATATATATATATATATATATATATATATATATATATATATATATATATATATATATATATATATATATATATATTGTGAGGGCCACCGCATTATTTCCCCTTTATTTAATTATATTATATGTGTAGCCTCTGGCCCAGGCGCGGGTTGTCGCTGTTCCGCTGTGCAGCCACCCACCCTCTCTTTGTCTCCACCATTTTGTGTGCCTGCGAGCTTCACATCAGTCTCAAGGTAGCCTTCAGCGGAGATAGACACGCACTCTCGTCGGTCTGGCACAGTGTTAGGGAGATTCGTGTTGCTGGGCTTCTCTTGTTGCTCATTAGTCATCGGTCTGGGAGTTGTGCCCTCCTGTTGAGTAGCTGGCTTGTTACTCGGTAGACCGTGGCTGTGTAGAACAACGGGCTTGTTGTTCTGAGAAAGTGTGGCCGTTTGGGGCTGCATTTCTAGTGCGTTCGTCCACTCGGGTGTGGCGACGCGGAGAGACACGCTTTGTCTCGTCCTGTTTTTGCTGTTGTGGTGGCCGTGGTCACCAGTGTGTTTGGTGGGCGGCTGTGTGCCCCCACCATCTGTTGTGTAGTATCAATAGTATACTGTTTACAGTACCGGCCAGTCTTCAGCGGAGTTAACACGTACGTTCTCGGCACAGGAAGAGACACGTGTGACTGGACTGTGCTTTACAAGTACTCATTAGTCATGGGTCTGGGAGTTGTGCCCTCCCTTGAGTAGCTGGCTTGCTACTGGGTAGACCGTGACTGTTAGAGCAACGGGCTTGTTGCTCTGGGAGAGGTGTAGTAGGTTTGGCTGCACTTCTGTTTTGCGTCCGTCCTGTAGTGTGGCGGCAACGCGTGGGAGAGACGCGGCATTGTCTCGTCCTGTTTGTTTGCTGGTGGCCGTGGTCACCAGTGGGGTTTGGTGGGTGGCTGTGTGCCCCCACCATCTTTTGTATAGTTTCAGTAGTATACTGTATTGTAGTGGTAGTAGCCACGCACACTATTGAATGCTGAGAGGCTTCATGTCGGTCAGTGGTGCGTAGTTGTCGTCCGCCAGACTTTTCTGCGACGAGTATTTGGACTCTGTTTAGCTGGTGTCACCCGTAGGTGGTGTCTGGGCTTGTGTGTACATCACCGGATGTGCTGTACACATCATATATTTCAGTAGTAGTAGGCCAGGGATGTCAGTCTAATAGGTGTTAGTAAGCACTTGTTGTAGTAGGATAGTATAGTAATATATACTGCACGTTTTGTCCCAGTCTGTGAACCCTCACAGCCTGGATGCAAGGCGTGTGGAGAGGCATTGATACTTCATAGAAGTGGGTGGAATTGTCCTGGTGGGCGGCTTCTCTAGGGGGTATTAAGGCCTCGCCCTGTTACACATAATATCTACCATTTATAAATTCTACATGGTTGGGTACAGGAGGAGAAGGAGTTGCTGAGGAGATTTCCTTACAGTGGAGGAAATTATACACTGTTGGCGACCTGGAAAGAACCTGAGGGTTACGGCGGCTGTGAGTTATAGTAGTGGGGACTCTGTGGAGTTTTATATTCCCCACGGTACTGACCGTAACAACGTTGGCGATTTTGCCAGAATAACACTCGAGTGAGCTGTAGCAGCTAACTGCAGCCGTGTGGCGTACGTAAACCATAACAATATATATATATATATATATATATATATATATATATATATATATATATATATATATATATATATATATATATATATATATATATATATATATATATATATATATATATATATATATATATATATATATATATATATATATATATATATATATATATATATATATATATATATATATATATATATATATATATATATATATATATATATATAAACATGTTTTATTTGCCTTATAAGTTCATAACCACGAGAAAATGCAGGAAAAAATAGGGAGTAGGGAAGGAAGCATGGGAGAAATTTTAAGTTACTCCTAACAACGTTTTCTATGAAAGTACTCGCTTCCAACAGATGGCAGCACCGTTGCTGTCCTCCAAACTTTAACCCACACCAAAACTTCCTCTCTGTATATTCCTCGGTGCTAACCAAGGATTCTAGGGAGGATATACGGGTTCAATGGGCGGGCTGGAGGAATTGATTAGGGAACCTCGCTTCTAACAGATGGCGCATGGGTCGCAGGTAGTAAGGGGGTGAGGGATGGGGGGGTTCATCAGCGGGGCAGGATGAGCGCCGTTACAAGATTCAAACACTGACAAACAGTCAGTCAGTCATGGGAAGGAGTGCAAGGCACATCAACCATTGCCCACCTCCGCCTGGGCCACGAAGGTGTATTGCAGCAGCCTCCCAGATATGTACGTGTGCCTGTGTGAGTGTGGAGCAGCGTCATAAGAGAGTACATATGGGTAGTACATATGAGTACATATGTGCAGACTTTAGCTAAAGGGTGAGCGAGGTGTTGGTTGCTCGTGTTTATGAAACTGTCACACCTTAATGGAAGGGACGCTGAGCTAGGCCTCCATGACGGAGGAGATGTGACCCCGGAGGTCACGGGGAGATAAGAGTGTGTGTGTGTGTGTGTGTGTGTGTGTGTGTGTGTGGGTGAGGGCACTGGCCAGCCCTGGGATAATTGTCATACGGTACCGTGTAAATAAAGGCATGCATGTGTGAATTGCTTGTAGCCAGCATTATCAGGGATATATTGGTAATTAGCGGTTAAGGTAGATAGCGTTACCTAATAAGCTGAAATAGACTCGTAAGGACATTGCCTGGCAGGTGCGACGGCACAGGAGGCGTGGTTTGTGGGGCACTGTGTGGCACCGACGAGGACAGAGGACAGGAGTGTAGCAAGAGACCTCGAAGGAACAAGTCGTACTCTGGGGAGCAGTCAGAGAGTGAACGAGAGACAGAGAGACAGTGAAGTGCCTGACGAACTAACAAAGTGTTACCCGTACTTTGTTGCCGCCCCTGCCCTGTCCTGTGTGCCGCCGCCACCTGTTCCCGGTGACTCGTGTATAGTTGCTGTAATATAGAGAAATAAGGAAGAAGTGTTTCCTTCTCCCCACTCTGTGTGACTGAGCTGAGTGAGAGTGGGTGCTATAGAAGCAGACAGCCAGGCCTGAGAGAGCGATCTGCCCGCCGCTCCACCCCAGCCGCGCCGCGCCACCCAGGTAAAGTCCTTCTCCCCGACACACACGCCCCGAATCCCGAGAAGATTGTGAGGCGTCCCTCCCTGAAGAAGAAGCTGAAGGAGGGTCGCAGCACTTGGTGTCAGGAGTGGGATCCTAAGGGCGTCTTGTGTGTTGTGGCGGAAGGCAAGGTACTACCTGACGGAGGTACAATGGCTGACGGCGAGCAGATCGTGAAGAAGGAAGTTGTGGGCGAGGAGCCGCCTTCAATGGCTGAACTCATGTGTATGTTGGTGGCGATCCAGCAGGAATTGACTACCGTCAGGCACGAAGTGACTACCGTCGGGCAGGGATTGATTACCGTCAGGCACGAAAACGAACTCCAATGTGCGACGCTGAAGAAGGAGATGAAGGAGGAGTTGGGGCGATGGCAGATGCCATGCGAGCGACGGCAGGCCCAGTGAGAAGAATGAGTGCTCAGTCGCACAGCGCTCATCCCGTCTGCTCTGGGCTAGCGTCCGGCTGGCGGGGTGAGACCGACGAGGAGTCTGAGGGCGACGAGACGGAAAACTCCTCGGACTGTCTCCCACCCTGCCCCCCGCTAGCCCTTCCCGCAGCCGCCCCACCCAAGACTGCCTCCCCGCCTCACCAACGGAAAGCTCGCTCTCCCCCTGCCGCCTCCCGCCTCGAGCTTCCTCCCAGCCAGCGGCCGCCCCCTCTGCGCCCCCCAGGCGGCCTAGACCACAGGAGTTCGACGGAAGGGTGTCGCTGGAGGCTTACCTGGCCCAATTCGAAGTCGTGGCTCGAGCGCAAGGCTGGAGTCAAGAGGAGCGCGCCCTGAATCTTGTGACAAGTTTGAAGGGGCCAGCCGTGGAGGTGTTAAGTCAGTTAACACCTGCACAACAGGAGTCCTACACCGACGTAGTGGGCGTCTTGGAGAGGCGCTACGGACACCAGTACCAGGCAGAGGTGTATCGGGCGAGGTTCCGGGCCCGAGTCCGAGGACGCGGAGAAACGTTACAACAGCTGGCACAAGATTTGGAGCATCTGATGCGGAAGGCGTACCCACGGGCATCAGAAGAAACTGCAACGCTGCTGATGAGGATCAGTTCATTGATGCGCTGGAGGACGCGCAATCGCAGATTTACGTGAAGCAGGCGCATGTTGCAAATCTGCAAGAGGCCCTTGCCCGGGCACTGGAGTTCGAGTCCTTCGTTAAGACTAGCGCCGGGAGGTCCAGGACAGACTCGAAAGAAACCAACGCTACCGACGGAGCCGGGCGAAGGACGGGCCAGGAGAAGCAGAGCAAGGCCGTTCAGAGGGGCATGTTGGAACTGTAAGGAGACGGGACATAGGAAGCAAGATTGTCGCCGGTCCCCAGCCCCGCTCGGTCTCATTCCGCCGAGCAGGTGGGGCAGTACGTGTACCAGCCCTGCTGCTGGGGTTGTGGCCAACTGGGCCACCTCTCTCGGTCCTGCCCCCAGAAGACGCAGGCGGGCAGGAGAACACGGGCGGGAAACACCGCCTGGCTGGGGAGCGGGGCCGCACACCAGCCGTCATCACCCAGGCCCCACTCCCGCTAACTGGCCGCCGCTCTGTCGCCGCTGCAGCTGCTGCCGCCCTCACCTCCCAGGTTGAAGGCGTGATCGATGGACGACCGTGTTGCCTTACCGTGGATACTGGGGCGGACAGGACGCTCGTCAGGAAGGGCGTCATCGCAGCAAGGAACCTCCCCTTGCCCCACAGAAGATGTGTGGAGTGACGGGGCACTGCAGCGCGATGCGGGGACCAGTGGAGGCGCGGATAGAGGTGGGAGGCGAGGAGATGCAGCTACCTGTGTACGTGGCTGACCTGGAGGAACCCTGCCTCCTGGGTATCGACTACCTGACGAAGGGCCGGGCTTGTATCGACTTCGGGAAAGGAACGCTGAGGGTACATGATACGGAAGTGCCCTTACTCCCCGAGGACGCCTGCCCTCAGGTAGCAAGCGCCCGGTCTGCTGGCCTGGCCTCAGGGAGCAGGACAAGGGGCGAGCAACAACGGCGCCGGGAGGTGAGCGGGCGCGGTGATCAAGTGGAGCCAGCAGGTGAGGTGCAGCGGCTGCCAGCCGGGCGGGCAGCGGGGAGCGTGGCAACACCGGTCGCCACCAGCGGGCGGGCGGTGAGGAGCGCGGCGCACCCGGCCGCCACCAGCGGGCGGACAGCGAGGAGCGCGATACAGCCTGCTGAAAGGGACGGTGACGGAAGACGTGTGCCGGAGCACCTACGGGAGATGCTGCAGAAGAGTATGGAGCGTCTGAGCACTGAGCAAGCAGTACAGTTGCGGAGGATGCTGTGCGTGTACGCTGATGTCTTCTCGAAGGAGACACGGACCTGGGCTGCACGAATCTGGTTCAACATCGCATCGATACCAGTGGCAGCCACCCAATCAAGCACGCACCACGAAGAATACCTCCCGCTCGACGTCAGGAGATGGAGAAAGCGGTGAGAGGCTTACAGGCGCAAGGTGTGATCGAGAAATCGAACAGCCCGTGGTCTTCTGCAGTAGTTTTGGTGAAGAAGAAAGATGGGTCGACGCGTCTCTGTGTAGACTACAGAGCCCTGAACGACGTCACGGTGAAGGATTCCTATCCACTACCCAGGATTGACGACACGCTGGATGCACTGACAGGTGCCCGCTGGTTCTCCACTCTGGATCTGAAGTCTGGCTATCATCAGGTGGAGGTGGCGGACGAGGATAAAGAGAAGACAGCATTCTCCTTTGGGCAGGGACTATGGCAGTTCCGCGTCATGCCCTTCGGATTATGCAATGCACCAGCGACCTTTGAAAGGCTGATGGAGCGGGTACTGGAGGGCCTGCAGTGGAAGACTGCCCTCGTCTACCTGGACGATGTGGTTGTTTTCGGACGCACCTTCGAGGAGGAGCTGCAGAGGCTGGAGGACGTCCTTCTGCGGTTGAGGAGAGCTAATCTGAAGCTTAGCCCGAAGAAGTGTCTGTTGTTCCAGCAGGAGGTGCCCTTCCTCGGGCATGTCGTCAGCGAGGACGGGTGCGCACCGATCCACTGAAGGTGCGAGCTGTGGCAGAGTGGCCTGTCCCGACCAATGTGGGCGAAGTGAGGAGCTTCGTGGGCCTGTGCACGTACTATCGTAGGTTCGTGAAGGACTTCGCCAGCATAGCGGCGCCCTGCACCACCTGACAAGAAAAGGGGCCCGATTTTGCTGGGATGCTGGGTGTCAGACAGCCTTTGAGCGGCTGAAGGAGGCGCTGGTGAACGCTCCTGTGCTGCCATACCCGGACCCCGCTTGCCCGTACGTCGTGGATTGTGACGCTAGTGCTGAGGGCGTGGGAGCGGTGCTGTCGCAGCTGAAGGACGGACGCGAGCATGTGGTGGCGTACTACAGTAACAAGTTCAGTCACGCGGAGAGAAATTACTGTGTCACGCGGAAGGAACTTCTGGCGGTGGTGAAGAGTCTAGAAAACTTTCACCCGTACCTGTATGGGGCAAAGTTTACTGTGAGGACGGACCACGCAGCCCTGCGGTGGTTGAAGACGATGAAGAATCCTGAGGGGCAGTTGGCGAGGTGGATCGGCAGGCTGGAGCAGTACGATTACTGCGTCGAGCATCGCCCTGGGAGAGTCCACAAGAACGCTGACAGCCTCAGCAGACGTCCATGTGAGCCTGAGTGTCACCATTGCAGCAGGAAGGAGCCAGAAGAAGTCTGCAGGCTGACACGAGTCCATGGCGCGGAGGGTGACGGAGACACGCTTCTGCAGGAGGCGCAGAGGAAGGACCCGGATCTCCACCCAGTAGTAAAGTGGCTGGAGGAAGGTCAAGGTCGCCCTGGCGAGCAAGAAGTGGCAGCCCTGAGCCCAGCTACGAGATTCTACTGGAGGCAGTGGGACACGCTGAAATTGAGTAGAGGAGTACTGGTGAAGAAGTGGCTGACACCTGACGGAGGGATGATGTACTGGCAGACAGTCATTCCTCGTGATATGAGAGCTAGCCTGATGCGGGAGATGCATGAGGGCGTCGCCAGTGGGCATCTAGGAGTGAAGAAGACACTCAGTCGTCTACGACAGCGGTTCTACTGGCTGGGGATGCGCAAGGATGTACAAGAATGGTGCCGAGTGTGCGACACCTGTAACGCCAAGAAGGGACCAGCACGGAAGGGTAGAGCGCCGCTACAGCTGTATCAGGTGGGAGCCCCGATGGAGCGAGTAGCAGTAGACATCGTGGGGCCGCTACCCGCGACTGCAGCTGGCAATCGTTACATCTGTGTTGCCATGGACTACTTCACGAAATGGCCCGAGGCGTACGCACTGCCGAACCATGAAGCAGTGACTGTAGCAGAGGTACTGGTGGAGCAGTTCTTCACCAGGTTTGGTGTGCCTGGAGAGCTGCATTCCGATCAAGGCCGCGAGTTTGAGTCGGAGGTATTCGGCGAGTGTTGCCAGCTAATGGGCCTGCGGAAGACGAGGACAACACCACTGAGGCCGCAGTCTGACGGGATGGTGGAGCGCTTCAACAGGACACTGGCTCAGGAACTGGCCAAATACTGTACAGAGGGACAGACAGAGTGGGACCGGAAGCTTCCCGCTCTGCTCATGGCATACAGGTCTGCCGCGCACGAGGCCACCACCTACACGCCGGCCCGGCTTATGATGGGCCGGGAGCTTCGCCTGCCGGTGGACTTGACAACAGGACGCCCTCCAGATGAAGAACTGCCTACTGTGGCCACGGACTACGCCATAGCACTGCAGGAGCGGCTAGTGGAGGCTCATCATCAGGTGCGAGGACGACTTAAGCTGGCAGGCGAGGCCATGAGGCACCGCTATGACCGGGGAAGTCGCGCGGCTGAGTTTGCAGTTGGCGACAAGGTGTGGCTTTACAACCCCCGCCGGCGGAAAGGTCTCTCACCGAAGCTGCAGAGCCCCTGGGAGGGGCCATACACTGTCATCGAGAAGGTGTCGGAGGTAACCTTCCGTATTCGTCGAGGACAACGCGGGAAGCCCAAGATAATTCATGCTGACCGACTGTGGAGATACCACGGGCCGGGGAAGTTCACCTGGGGCCAAGCCCCGTGTGACAGCAGCAGTGAGGAGGAGGAAGCTGCCCTTGCTATAGTAGCAGAGGACGTAACGGGGCCTGACGCCGGCCTCGTGGGCAGCGAGGACGGTGGAGCGGGGATGAAGAAGCTGAGTCAGGAGTGGGTGACTCACCGCCAGCCGCCGCCCGCCGCCCACCCCGCCAGCGTCGACCACCACGGAGATTGCAGGACTATATTCTAGATGAGGAAACAGATTTGAGTAGCTAGGATGTAAAATGTGGAGGACGAGACTAGGGAAATAGTCGAGACGACTATTTATGTGGGAGGGGGGCAGTGTTGCGAAGGTGTATTGCAGCAGCCTCCCAGATATGTACGTGTGCCTGTGTGAGTGTGGAGCAGCGTCATAAGAGAGTACATATGGGTAGTACATATGAGTACATATGTGCAGACTTTAGCTAAAGGGTGAGCGAGGTGTTGGTTGCTCGTGTTTATGAAACTGTCACACCTTAATGGAAGGGACGCTGAGCTAGGCCTCCATGACGGAGGAGATGTGACCCCGGAGGTCACGGGAGATAAGATAAGTGTGTGTGTGTGTGTGTGTGTGTGTGTGTGTGTGTGTGTGTGTGGTGAGGGCACTGGCCAGCCCTGGGATAATTGTCATACGGTACCGTGTAAATAAAGGCATGCATGTGTGAATTGCTTGTAGCCAGCATTATCAGGGATATATTGGTAATTAGCGGTTAAGGTAGATAGCGTTACCTAATAAGCTGAAATAGACTCGTAAGGACATTGCCTGGCAGGTGCGACGGCACAGGAGGCGTGGTTTGTGGGGCACTGTGTGGCACCGACGAGGACAGAGGACAGGAGTGTAGCAAGAGACCTCGAAGGAACAAGTCGTACTCTGGGGAGCAGTCAGAGAGTGAACGAGAGACAGAGAGACAGTGAAGTGCCTGACGAACTAACAAAGTGTTACCCGTACTTTGTTGCCGCCCCTGCCCCGTCCTGTGTGCCGCCGCCACCTGTTCCCGGTGACTCGTGTATAGTTGCTGTAATATAGAGAAATAAGGAAGAAGTGTTTCCTTCTCCCCACTCTGTGTGACTGAGCTGAGTGAGAGTGGGTGCTATAGAAGCAGACAGCCAGGCCTGAGAGAGCGATCTGCCCGCTGCTCCACCCCAGCCGCGCCGCGCCACCCAGGTAAAGTCCTTCTCCCCGACACACACGCCCCGAATCCCGAGAAGATTGTGAGGCGTCCCCTCCCTGAAGAAGAAGCTGAAGGAGGGTCGCAGCAATATATATATATATATATATATATATATATATATATATATATATATATATATATATATATATATATATATATATATATATATATATATATATTTGCTACGGGCAATGTGGGCGACCGCCCACGGCGAAATCTATTTGGGATTTGGAGACGCAGGAACGCCCCTCCGACTACCTTCTCAAAAAAAGAAAAAAAAAAATCTCCAATTTTCTACACCAATGCCACTAACTTCCACGCCAAGTTAGAGAAGTGGTGGGTGGGGGTCATGTATACAGGGTGTGTTTCAAAAGAAAAAGGCAAGGAGTAGGGGGGGATATCAACTTTTGCCTCTGGGCTGAGATCTGGCGACCGCTGGCAACTCCCAACCCGTGCAACGGAGAAGAGGTAATTTATATAATCTTTGTAGGTGACGGAATGTCTTTAGTATGGTAGTGCCACTTCAAGATTAGTATGGTGGTATACGCGCGTGCTGTCCGCCCCATGATTTCCTTGGAATCCTCCCATGATTATGTTTATTTATCTTCATCATCCCTGATATTATAAATTACTGGATTTTTTTTTTATTTATAAAAATAATCATGCATTATCTAAGATTAATAATAGGTAATATTATAAGAGTAATATAAGGAAAATCGGAAATAGAAAATCATTGTAATGATCAAAACAATTTGTCACTGAAGACTGGTCACTCACGGACTCACCAATCGGCAATCAGCTGATATAACCACAACAAAGAAAGTAGTAAACAACTTATCATAGCAGAAAGGATTCTGGTGTTGCATGGAGAGTGACGCAAGGTTTTGAAGAAAAAGATATTGTTTTAGAAAATGAATCCTGCTAACCACGGGCAATGTCACATTCGCCGAAATTCTCGAGATGGGAGAAGTGAAGGTGTAAATCGGGAGGAGCTTGAGCACACTGATATAAGCCAGAACGGGATAGAGAGTTTAGAAGAGACTCCATCACACAAAGGTGAGGAAAAAAACAATTATTATGACTGTGAGGCACAAAAGACTGCACCAAAATCAAGTTAGGTATTTTTGTTCTTGGTTTTACGTCAGTGACTGTGAGGATGGCACATCAATTGATCTTTACTATTAGTCCTTGTTGGGGTATATCTAGAGAATGAGGCCTTCCTTTTCGCCACTAGACCTCTCCCTATCACCAGCAAAGTTGGGGACCTGTTGGGAAATCGAGGTTTTTTGTGTGCGGAAAGCCAATATAGACAATGAGATAGGTAGCCAGATCAGAGAGAAGAAGAGGGCATATAGAGAGTTGCAGAAAAGTGGGGAAGATGTAGATTTGATTAGGTACAGACAGGTCAGATGTGATTTGAGTAAGGTTATAAAAAAAAGTAAAAGGCAGGCAGAGATAAAACTAGCTAGAGCTGGGAGTAAAGATCCCAAAAAATTATATAGTTATTACAAGGTCAGTGATAAAAGAAATAAGGATAGGATTGGACCACTCAGAAAAGATGGTGTAGTAGTGGATCAAAATGAAGACATAGTAGAATTATTGAATGAACAATTTTCTTCAGTATTTACTAAAGAATAGAAAATCCTGTTACAAACAGTGCGACGAGTAGTTTAAGAGCTTTAGAAAATATTGATATAAAACCGGGAATTATTAGGAAATTTATTCTTGAACTAGACGATAGGAAAGCTAGTGGTCCTGATGAGCTACATGCCAGAGTACTTAGGGAGGGTGTAGACAGTATTTCTGAAGCACTTAAGTTAATCTTTGAAAGATCACTTAGGTTTGCTGAGATACCTCAGGACTGGAAGTTATCTAATGTTACTCCAATATTTAAAAAAGGTAGGAAGGATGATGCTAATAATTATAGACCGATCAGTTTAACTAGTATAGTATGTAAGATACTAGAGAAAATCATTAAGGGTAGTATTTGGGAGCATTTAAATGAGAATAGATTAATTAGAGATACCCAACATGGCTTTAGATCAGGGAGGTCCTGTCTTACAAATTTGCTCGATATCTTAGAATATATTACCAAGGAGTTAGATGATGGAAATAGCATAGATGTTATATATCTAGATTTTAGCAAGGCGTTTGATAAGGTACCGCATAGGAGGCTAGTGTACAAATTGAGACTACATGGGATAGGGGTAGGTTAGTTGATTGGATTAGTGAATGGCTTTCTGATAGGAAACAGAGAGTAGTATTAAATGGGGCAATGTCTGAGTGGAAGGAAGTGGTTAGTGGGTACCCCAAGGATCAGTGCTAGGACCTCTTCTTTTCTTGGTGTACATTAACGATTTAGATATAGGAATTAGTAGCAAAGTATCAAAGTTTGCAGATGATACTAAGATAGCATGTGCAGTACAGGGTGAAAAGGACAATTACAGAATACAACGAGACCTGGACAGGCTGATAGCATGGGCAGACAGGTGGCAGATGGAGTTTAATTCTAAAAAGTGTCGGGTTATGCATTTAGGTAAAGACAACACAAACTTTAACTATGAGATGGAGGGATGTTGGCTAGAGGCAGTAGAGGAAGGAAAGGATTTAGGAGTAGTGATAGACAGGACTATGAAATTTTCAAAGCAATGTTTAGAAGCAAGAAATAGGGCAAATAGGATCCTGGGTTTTATAAATAGAAATGTTAGTTATAGAAGTAAGGAAGTGGTGCGTAGTTTATATAATTCCTATGTTAGGCCCCATTTAGAGTATTGCATACAGGCCTGGTCACCCCACTATAGGCAGGATATCAACATGTTAGAAGCAGTTCAGAGAAGAGCAACTAGGATGATACCAGCATTAAAGCGCCTGGAGTATAGAGATAGATTAAAGGAATTAAACATGTTTTCATTTGAGAGGAGATGTATAAGAGGGGATATGATAGAGTTATTTAAAATGTTCTCAGATACAAACTACATAGATGTGAGATCTTTCTTTACCTTAGAGGAGGGAAATAGGACTAGAAATCATGGCAGGAAGATTAGAAAGCAAGGCTGCAGGTTAGATAGAAGAAAATATTTCTTTAGACATAGGGTGGTAGACTTCTGGAATGCATTGCCAGAGACGGTTGTAAATAGCACTAGTTTGACAATGTTTAAAACAGATTAGATAAGCACTTAAATTTATTAGATTTATAATTATGTATAGCACTGCATGATAGTTTTTATAAGAAATTTACTAGAGTTAAACAAGACATGATCCCCATGTATGGGGACCACAAATTGTAGAGGATTTCGCTGCAGGACTTAGCCCTGTTAATGGGCCAAATATTTAGAATTAGTATATAATGTATTGTGTACTTGTAAGTGTATCTTTAAGTACTGATGACGAGGTCGCTGTGCGACTGATACAGGATAACCTAGATGGGCCCTGGTGGCCCTTTGTTATCCTATTGTTTATGTTATGTTATGACAAAATTTTTGCTATTCCTATAAATTCTAAGAGACCAAATTCAGCTAAATTGGAAAAAAAAAGGAAAATGTATACATTTACAGCAACACCTAATTTCAGGATGAAACAATTTTTTTTTCTGGTTAATTTTGACCTGGTTTGAATAAATCTGTTCTTATCCATCCTTTGCAAATCAGTACTTATTTTATTATCCCCCCCTCCTCATCCTTTCCTTATGAATCTCTGCCACCACTGCTCACTGCTTTGTATGCCACCCTATTTTGAATTATCTATTAAATCCAAACTAACTTACCCTAACTTCAACCTAACCTAGCTAACCTAAAGTTAACTAAACTAACCTAACTTAATCTAATGTAGGTAACCTAGTTAGGCAACACGCACCATTGATACATCTTTTTCAGGGCAAAATTAGCTTTATCTAACAATTAAATGGATCTAACCACAGCAAACTAGCCTAACTTGACTATTAACACTAAGAAATGAATATAAAGTCATTACCTTGTTTCTCTTTGTAAAGTCTGGTGATACAATGGACATAATTGAGGTGACACTCTATCCGTTTAGAAATCTTTCATAGACTGAGTCAAATAGAGTCGTGTCCCTCCATAAATGCTCTAAGTGGCGAGATTCATCCTGTATTATTTTTAGTGGACATTGACTGCATGCTCGAACAAAAGAACCAATCCCTGTCGTTCATTTCATGCGTGCACAAATAATGTGATAAAACACACACATGAACGAACATGTCTAACAGCATCCCTCAGTGTCCGCAATCCATCACATAGATGGATGTTACTTGCTCTCCCCAAAAAAGTGGTGAATTCTAAAAAAATTTTATTATCATTATAAACAATTTGTGACTGGTATGTATGGGTTAAAAGATTCAGAATAAAAAATTCTATAAGAGGAGAAGAGTAACTAAAGCCATGTTGCTGTTGGTGTAAGAGTATAATGATACCATGAAAAAATTTAAATAGTCAATTTGCAGTTTAATTCATATAAATTAAAGTAATCAAATGTGACCTAAACTAACCATAACTCAACCTCAACCTAACCTAATGTAACCTTAACCTTGGCCTTAACCTCAACCCCAAACTAAAGATGTACTGATACTAGAATTTTGACTGATACTGATGCTGATATTTCTATTACTACTGATACTGATAATAATGCCATGGAAACCTGTCTATAAGATTGTTGCTCACAGTTATATGTGTTTTTTTTCGACATTTTTAAACTTCAACATTTTTTACACCTAGCTAAAACAACAATAGCAGTCTTACTGAGTTTAGGTTTGGCAAGGTTAGCTTAGATTAGGTAAGAATTGATCACTTACATGGGTAATTTATATCTAATAGTGAGAGCTGGGGGAAATACCTCCTCTAAGTTAAAATAGTTCTAATAATGAGACATTTACAGCCCCAAACTTATTGGGGAAAGGGAGGAAATCTTTTTTAGGTTGGAATGTGGAGTAGTAGTTGTAAAAAGTACCCTAAATCCAAACATGGAAGGAAACTTTTGATCATAGGATTAGGTTATGCTATATTGGGTTAGGCTGTTCAATTAGATTAGTCAAGTAAGGTTAGACTATAATTATATTCGGTTAGCTTATAGATTAGTTGTGATGTTAGATTAGATTAGGTTATATTCAGTAAGTTTACAGAAATTAGCTTAGTAGTGTTAGGACAGATTAAAAGTTGTGAAATATGATAACGAGCATTTATCCTGCAATCTAAATAGTGTACTGTCTTTTTAAGGAAATAGCCAATCTATATAAATATATTTGTATCATATTCTCTAACCCTGAGAGCAGGTATTTAGACCATCATTTGTTCAGTACCTAATGCTGAGTGTTATGGATATAATTGATTTGCCCACAGCCAAATCTGTGACATCACCTATAAATACTGCTAAATGTTCCTATAATCGTCACTCGCAAGTTGAGTAGCTTGCTACCCAATGTCCTTATGAATTTTGTATGGATGTGCTTTCCGACAATCTGAATTACCAAATATGCAGTAATACCTTGACATGTGAGTTACTTGAGATATGAGCCACAATTTAGTTCCTTTTTTGTTTGGAGATATGAGTGAAATTTTGAGATACGAGTGGTGCTTCGGGGTGCTGCCTCTAGTTGGTGCATCAGTCCAGCCTCAGCTCAGATAGTTTCTCCGTGTTCCCCACTAACCTTATGTATTGTGATTGTTTTTTAACAATTTTCACACCATTTACTTGCCTTTATTTTTTGTTCAAAAGAAAGAGCTGTTTTAGTTTACATTTGATATTTACATGTGAATGGTACCTGCATCCCTTCCTTCCTCCCTCCCTTCTCTTCTGTCATTCACCACCATTAGCAGAAAATGTCTGTCTCCAAGATAACCTAAATTAAAAAGTGGTTTATGCCAGCACTTGTCACTAAGGGCGGGAGAACAATGGTAACAAACCTCTCTGGCAGTATGCCCCCTCCCATTCTCCCCCCCATCTCTCTCTCTCTTTCTCTCTCTCTCTCTCTCTCTCTCTCTCTCTCTCTCTCTCTCTCTCTCTCTCTCTTTCTCTTTCTCTCTCTCACTAACTCAAAACTTCATTTATTCTATGAATGATGTTTACAGGGTCTTTTACAGTTGGCTCTTCTGCAGTTTAGTACTAGAGTAGCCAGTCATATGTGTGTGGCTATATTTGTACACTCCAGCTGATTAACAGTCCCAAGTGAGTAGGGTGGCAGGCAAAATGCAGTGCGTTAATGTCTCATGGAATGCATCCCTCCCAGATAAAATTGTCTTATAGAAGTAGTTTATCCATTTATATTCTCTTTTCTTATGTTTTTTTTTTATACAATATTTGTTATTTATGAATACCTTTATCTTATCTAACAACACACAAGAAAATTGGGGGCTTTTTTTGGGGTGGCTGGAATGGATGAATAACATTTCAGTGCATTTCAATGGGAAAAATTGTTTTGAGATACAAGCAATTTGATATATGAGCTCCATCACGGAATGAAGTAAACTTGTATCTTGAGGTACAGATGCGACCAGTAAACTCCTTGCCATCTTAGCCCATATATTTTCCAATAGCAATACCTGGCAGATCCACACCAGGTGAAGGTTTCAGGTTCCCTTGGATTGGTTAAACTCCTTCAAAAACTAAGTTTTAAAGCTCCACCCACTTGACCCTCCCCTCCTGGTCCATGCCCTGTCCCTCCCGGGGACCTCAGAATGTGAGTGTATTTACCTATTTACCTATTTGTGTATTACAGGGCCCAAGCTAAGCTCTCTGTGTCCTGTCTCCTTGTCCACTCCTGTCATATCTCTCTTTCATCTGATTGACACACTGCATCAACGACATCACTGCTCAGTTTATTCCACTTATCAATACTACGATGCGGGAAACTGTACTTTCTCACATCATTCAGACAGATGTCTTTTATTAGTTTTATTCCATGTCCTCGGAGATGATTACTTGTGGTCACCTTTATCAATTCTCTGTCCAATATGTCAATATTGTTCACCAATTTATACATAGTTATCATGTCTCCTCTTGTTTTTCTTTCTTATAATGTGGTCAGCCCCAGTTCCCTCAATCTTTCCTCATAGTCTAACTCTTTGAATCCTGGTACCATCCTTGTTGCCAGCCTCTGTACCCTTTCCACCTTCTTTACATATTTCTTCATGTGCGGTGACCAGACGCAAGCTGCATATTCTAACTGGGGCCTTATTAAAGTGCATAGTATCTTCTTCATCATTCCTTCATCTAGGTAGTGAAATGCAAGACCAATATTTTGAAGCATGTTATATGTTTTCCAAAATATCTTGTTAATGTGTTTCTCCGGTGACAAAGTGTTTTGCACGGTTACTCCTAAGTCTTTCTGCTCATTGGTCTCTTCAATTTTCTCATCACCCAGCCTGTAATCCCTGTTTGGTCTGTGTCTACTTCTTCCCATTTTCATAACATGGCTCTTGTTTATATTAAATTCCATCTGCCACTCTTTACTCCACTCATATATTTTATCAAGATCTTCCTGTAACTTGTTACAATCTTCCACATTCTTTACTCTCCTCATAATTTTAGTATCGTCCACAAACATATTCATGTAACTGTCAATTCCTACTGGCACATCATTAACATAAAACAAAAACATGATGGGACCAAGCACTGACCCTTGTGGAATTCCACTGGTTACCTTCTTCCACTCGGACTTCCTTCCTCTCACCACTGTTCGCATTTCTCTTCCCACTAAGTAATTTTCCATCTATTTTGCTAGTTTATCACTTACTCCTTCAATCTTCTTTAGTTTCCACATCAGTCTATTGTGTTTTGCTAGTTTATCACTCACTCCTTCAATCTTCTTTAGTTTCCACATCAGTCTATTGTGTGGCACTTTATCAAAGGCCTTTCTCAAGTCCAGGTAAATAGCATCCACCCATCCCTCTCTATGTTGTAGTATGTCAGTCACTCTTGAATAAAAACATAATAAATTGGATACGCACGATCTTCCTTTTCTGAAACCAAACTGTCTTTCACTTAGAATGTTTTCACTTTCTAGATACTCACTCCACTTAGCTTTAATTACTTCTTCACATACCTTGCACAATATACTAGTCAACGATACTGGTCTGTAATTTAATGGTTCCATTCTACTACCTTTCTTATATATAGGCACAATGTCAACTCTTTTCCACTCTTTCGGGACTATTCCTGTTCGTATGGAGGTTTCCACAATATCAAATATGGGGTTCAACAATTGATCTTTACATTCTTTGTGTGTGTATTTACCTAGTTGTAGTTTTACAGGGCCTGGGCTTTATGCTCGTGTGGCCCCTTCTCCATATCTACACTTATCCAATTTTTGTTTAAAACTATGTACACTCTTTGCTGACACCACTTCCTCACTCAAACTGTTCCAAGTCTCAACACATCTTTGCGAGAAACTAAATTTTTTAACATCTCTCAGACATCTTCCCTTCCTCAGTTTCTTACTATGCGATCTTGTGCTTCTAATGTCATATTTTTCTCTCAGGATTAGTTTCTCATTATCCACTTGATCCATTCCATTAATCAATTTATAAGCTTGTATCAGATGCTCTCTCTCTCTCTTCTCTGTTCCAGGGTTGGTAAATCCATAGCTTTTAGTCTCTCCTCATATGTCATCCCTTTAAATTCTGGAACCATTCTTGTAGCCATTTTTTGTAGTCTCTCCAATTTCCTTATATGTTTCTTTTTATGGGAAGTCCACACAACTCCTGCATATTCCAATCTAGGTCTTATTTTAGTACTTATCAATTTCTTCATCATTTCTTTGTCCATATAGTGAAATGCTAATCCAATATTTCCTAGCAAATTATACGTCTCTCTGAAAATTCTATCAATATGGCTTACCGGTTGACTGTTTTCTTCCATTGTCACTCCCAAGTCCTTTTCCTTTTTTACTTTTTTCTAGTTCTACTCCATCTCCCATCTTATAGATTCCCACTGGTCATCTTTCATTTTTTCCCATTTCCATGACATGGCTTTTGCCCACATTGAATTCCATCTCCCATTTTTTACTCCATTTCCAGATCTTGTTTAAGTCTTCCTGCAGTATTTCACAATCCTCTTTTTGTTTAATGACTCTGCACAGTTTTGCATCGTCCGCAAACAGATTTATGTAGCTGTTCACTCCCTCCGGCGTGTCGTTTATATATACGAGAAACAGTATTGGCGCCAATACTGACCCGTGTGGCACTCCGTTGTCTACTGTTCTCCACTTGGACTTCATATCTTTAACTATTGTCCTTATTTCTCTCCCCCTCAAGTAATTTTTCATCCATCTCAATGTGCTTCCTTTTAAGCCACCCTTCTCCTCTAACTTCCATAGTAATCTTGCATGTGGCACTTTATCAAACGCCTTTTTTAAATCTAAATAAATACAGTCAATCCATCCCTCTCTCTCTTGTACTTTATCAACTATTCTAGAGTAGAAACTCAATAAATTTGTTACACATGACCGACCTTTTCTAAAACCAAATTGGCTATTTGATAATAATTTGTTGTCTTCAAGAAACTCAATCCATTGCTTCTTTATTACTTTTTCACACATCTTGCATATTACACTAGTTAGTGATATTGGTCTGTAATTTAAAGGTTCTTCCTTCCTGCCGCTCTTATATATGGGAACCACCTCAGCTCTTTTCCACTCCACTGGCACTGTTCCATTTTCTATTGAGCATTTTATGATGTTGTATATAGGATTTGCTAGTTCTTCCCTACATTCTTTCAGTATTCTGTCTGAGAATTCATCCGGTCCCATTGCCTTTTCCTCATCTAGTTCCGTCATCAACTTTTTTATTTCAAGCTTGGTTACTTTAATCTCTTTCATATGGACAGTCTCTCTATTACCCTGTGGTCTTTCAAATTTGGATTCCTTAGTAAAGACCTCATGAAATTTACTATTTAAAAGTTCTGCCATACTTTTTGGGTCTTCCACCATTCTGTTCTCTCCTTTTAACCTTTCTATTGTTTCTTTTTGTCTTATTTTTCCATTTATGAATGTGTAGAACAATTTTGGTTGTTCCTTACATTTTTCGACAATGTCCTTTTCATAGTTCCTTTCTTCTTCCTTTCTCACCTTAGCATATTCATTTCTTGCTGTTTTAAAGTTTTCCTTATTTTCTGGATTTCTGTTTCTTCTCCACCTTTTTCCATGCTCCATCTCGTTTCTCCTTTGCCCTAGCACATCTTGCATTAAACCAATCTTTCTTTCCTTCTTCTTTAGGTCTATATTTCATGACATTCCCTGACTCCTGTTTTGCATATTTCCAAAAATAAGTTATATTTCTCTTGAACCGTTTCTGAGTTTTCCATTTCCTCCCAGTTTATGTTTTTATAATAGCTCTTGAGGTACTCAATATCAGCCTTTCTGTAATTTAGTCAGCCTCCTTTGTATGATTCATCTCTATCTTCCTTTCCTTTTTCTATATCCATTTCTAATATTATATGGTCACTTTTTCCCAATGGGCACTTATATCTTATGTCATCGTTAATTGTAAGATTAAACGATACTTACCAAGTTGAAGTTTGATCGTAATTTCACAAACATTTAAACGACGTCACTGAGGCAGTAAATGAGATGTCTATGCCGCTCCTCGTCAGTCCTTCAGAGTGTTGGTTTGAGGAACAAAGTATAAAAATTACAAAAACTAAAAATTAAACAGTGAGTGAAGAAAAACCCCCAAAACACGGCAACCAAGAAGCCAGGGGAGGGAAGGGAGGGCATTTACTGCCTCAGTGACGTCGTTTAAATGTTCGTGAAATTACAATCAAACTTCAACTTGGTAAGTATCGTTTAATCTTACAATTTCACTTCACAATATTTAAACTGATGTCACCGAGGCAACAAATGAGAGCTTTAGAGCAGGTCCTCAAACCAAGCTGAACCCCAAAACCAGGAACGACTGAAAACCATATAGTATCTTCTTCATGTATTCCAGCCAAAAGCATACAATTAAGTACAAATATGTGGACAAACAGTGAATTCATATGAAAACCACCACAAAAACCCGTAGTACATTTTACATATTCATGGAGGAGACCCATCCTCCGCCAACACCGCCTGTGCAAATAACCCCTTCTTGCTAATTGGCTTCCCATAAAACTTCGTGAAGGTAGACTCCATGGACCAGCCCACAGATGAAAGGATGGAGGACAGCGGAAGACGGAGTGCAGCCTTGCTAGACGCGGCGGACCTAGTAGAGTGAGGTGAAAAATTTGTGAGGTCAATACCCGCGGCTCCCATAACCTCCCTGTCCCAGTGCCGTAAGGTATCCTGGGAAGCCACCTTAATAGGGGGTTTGGTAGTTAAAAGAAGGCCAGTGATGGAACCCCTAGAGTCCTTAGTCCTCTCCAAATAATTAACAATTGTAGTATAGACACAGATAAGTTGGTCCGCAGAATATTTTTCAAAACATAATTAAGAAATGTGGCAATCAGGCCTAGAAGTTTTAAGGAGATCCCCAATACGAAAAACTATCGTGGAATCCAAGATAGACATATTACGGATATCTAAGAAACTTAAGACTTGGCCACGCTGCCCCGAAACCAGTAACATTAAGGCAGTTAATTTGCGGGATAACTGAATGAGTGAAAGACGTTCATCAGGGCCAAGACTCTTTAAGTAGTTGAGCACTAACTCTGGGTCCCAGGTAAATTGACAGTGAGAAAAAGCAGGCCTCTCCTGAAAGACGGCTCGCATAAATCTAATAACCAACGGATGTTGACCTGCTGGTTGACCCCCAATCTTAGCGATGGCAGACACGGCCAAACGGATGGTATTCATAGTACTATAACTCCGAACAGGAACCCTCTGAAATTCACACAGTAGGAAGTCTAAAAGAAAACTTAAAGGTGGTAGAAATGGATCAATTTCCCGCCGGAGACAAACTGACACCCATCTTGAGAGATAGGGCCTATACTGTTGTAAAGTGCTCTTCCGCCAGGAGTGAAGCAAAAGCTGGGCAATGTCTCGCGATAGGCCTTGGACTTCAAAGGATCGCCTGATAAACTCATCGCAGTCAACACCAGAGACCAGGCCCGCGGGTGGATGTAAGCAGGGTTCTGCAGTAATGACACAGGGAGGTGAGGGAGGAGGACTGGTGGCTGAACAAGAAACTGAAGGGCCTTGGGGAACCATGCTTGCGACGGCCAAAGAGGTAGAATCGCGATCAAGGAAGCCCGGTCCTCCTGGAGTTTCCGCGCAGCACTCTGGCAATGAGACTGAAAGGAGGAAAGGCATATGAAGTCCTGTCTGCCCAATTAATTGAAAAAGCATCAACAAAAGTAGCTGCAAGGTCAGGTTTCCAAGAAACATAGGTAGCCACCTGGGCATTTAAGCGCGACGCAAACAGGTCAATATCGGGAACATAAAACATGTCACATAACCTTCGAAAGACAAGGGGGTCCAACATCCATTCGGTGTCTAAATTCTTTAACCTAGACAAAGAATCTGCCTCCACATTGTGGGTACCCTTTACATGAGCTGTAGACAAGGTAATGCCCCTAGACCCGGCCCAAGCATAGATCTCCTCTATCAAAAAGTTAAGACGGATCTTCGTGCTCCCACCGCGATTCAGGCACGCGACAGCCATGGTGTTATCTGAACGAAGGCGCATGTGGGCATTACTGACATTCTTACATAGTGACTGGAGACCAAGTAATATAGCTCGCAATTCTAGGCAATTGATGTGGTCTAACTCCGCGTGAGCCCAAGAGCCGCCCGACGCCGCGGATCCAACAATGGCACCCCAACCTGTCAGACAAGCATCGGCAAACAATTCAAGGTCAGGGGAAGAAGAACGCAGTGATTTAGATTGCAAGGGAACATTATTAACCCACCAAAGGACTAATTCCTTAGCATGCTCATCCAAAGAAACTCTAGCTGCCTAATCTCCATGGTGCCGGGCAAGCTCCCTGTTCCTAATGATATGAAGGTACAGGTAACCCCCGTTTAACGAAGGTTCACACAACGAAGGTTTCGTTTTACTACCATCTGCTCATTTAACGTATATCAAACTCGCTTTAACGAAGTTTTATCTAGGTAATTTTTTTTCCAAATTTGAAAGCCCCACCATATCATGCAAGCTGACAGGCTTTTGAATACACCAGGAGCTGCTGGTACTAAGGCCTGCCTCAGGAGAAATCTTCAGACACCTGTAGAATAAAGATCAAGATCAAGCCTCTCATGGACAACACAGGCACTGCCAATACAAAGGCCTGACTCAGAAGAAATTCTGCTTCACCTGTAGTATCAAGATCAAGATCAAGATCATGTGCACCACTCACTCCCTAGTCAAACCATAACAGCGTCACCAGCAGCTCATCTTCCCTAGTTCAACTTACCACCAAAACGCCCTGCAATGTGGCCTAACGTTCCTAAGAAGACCAGGAAGTGTCTTACTCTCGAAGTGAAGCTGGGTATTATTCACAGACAAGAGAGAGGCCAGAAAACTAATAACATTGCTTGCCACTATCTTGACTCTATCTACTGTCAAATATTTTCAAGTCAGCAGACTCTATTAAGAAGGCTGGTGAGACTGTATCTTCCTTGAAAGCTAAAAGAACCACCTAAACTCGTGACTCTGCAATGGACAAAATGGAAAGCCTTTGTTTACATTCCACAGGTTGCTGGTTAGTGTATTTCCCGTTTCACTCTCCCTCCCTTTATAAAGTTAAGATCATCAACATTATAAAGTTATGTACATACATACACTAGTGTACATTATAATGACTTAAATTAAACTACTTATTTGTTTAACTTCATAATTTTTACTTTCATTAAACCTTTAACTGTACTGTGATGCACTCTTGCTTTGCTTACTCTCAATGGAAGTTCAAATCAGGGGTTAAACTTGTTATAATCGGTTCGCTTAACGAAGTTTCACTTAATGAAGTGTTTTTTAGGAACGTAACCCCTTCGTTAAGCCGGGGTTGCCTGTACTTGTAACGAACGGGGGCCAGGTCGACAGCTGGCTCAGCAGCCACAGCGAGGCCAATGAAAGAAGCTAAATCACGCAAAGAGACACGGTCCTTCAACAACAACCGACCTAGTTCCTGAATTTTGATCATTTTCCTGAGAGGCAGAGTAGCAGTCATGAGGCATGAGTTTAGAATAATTCCCAAAAATTCCACCTCCTGACTAGGGACCAAAACAGATTTTTTAACATTAATAGTGAGCCCAACCGAATCAAAAAGATACAGAGCATAACTCACATTGCTAATTAGCTCCTCCTCCGAGGCAGCAAAAAAGATGCAATCATCAATATAACAGATGACCATAATCCCAAGGGACCAGATGTGACAGAACACTGGTTTCAATAATTTTGTAAAGATCCGAGGGGCAGATGTTAACCCTTGAGGAAGACAGGTAAAGTGAAAACATTGGCCCTTCCACGGAACCAACACCTTTCCTCAGGTCTCACATACACAGAATAATAAGCATCCTGAAAATCAATAGTCCTGAAAAAACACCTGGGGCTGGACTAAATGCACCACATCCTTAAAGGAATCCATTTTAAAGTGAGTGTGAGTAACATAAGGATTTAGCTCTTTCAAGTTTAGAATGACTCTGGCAGTAGTACTGTCTTTCTTTACAGTGAGAAAAACATTGGAATAAAAAGCATTGCCAGGAGAGGGCTCACATCTCTCAACAATACCCTGTTCCACAAACCTAAGCAGCGTGGCATACAGGGCAGCCCTGTCACTTTCTGAAAGGGACAGGGGCCGAGGCAGAGCAGATTGTAAGGGAAGCTCATCAAACTCAAGCACATGGCCACAAACCACATCAAGAATCATCCATTTATTGGAGGAAAGAGCTAGCCACTGCTGTCTAGCAGTGAAAATTTTCCCACTCATAAAATTGTCAGAGGTATTGGATAAAGAGTTAATGGTAATACTCACTCGCCAAGGGTTCACTGGGCCGGCCTGTGTTGCTGGTTCCCCCTCAGCGGAGGAGGCCGCTGGCCTAAATAAGGCTTAGACCGAAACCTTGAGTTCTGGGAAGGAGGGGCCCTCCTGGGAGCCTGGCAGGAAGCAGCCGTCCGCCTGGGACCTCCTGACCGGTATGGGCGGAAAGAAGGCCTACCCAGCCGCCTGGCCTGATGCAACTCCTCACACTTCTTAATGACATCAAAGGGGAACAGCTCTGCAGTGCCAACTTCACAGTCCCAACGGCAAAGCTCCGTAAGGGCTGAATCGTTCACGTGAATGCGGGCCACTTCCTTCCTGAGCTGGTTAAAGTAACACACTGCAGAAGTCAGGAGACGTACACAGTTATTCAGGCCATCCAGGTAATCATCCACAGGCTTACCTTTCCTCTCCCCAATGTCACTCAGGCACTGGGCAACCGGAACCAGGGCCTTGGAGAGCAGGCCATTGGTGAAAACCAGGCGAGCATCAATCAGCCTGCCCCCCACACTTAGAGCCTTGGTAATAACTGCATTTGTAGCAGGCACAATCAGATTAGGAACATTGCTGGGCAACCTCACCTTACTACAGGTAGTTTTCACCCCCTCCGAGGTGGGGCGACGCCTGAGGCTATCATCTAAAATGCCTGCTAAACAGTCAGACAGGGGCTCACCTTTCTTCTCCTGACCATGAAAATGCCCTGCCAGTTCTTCCAAAGCCCGATGAAAATCAGTGTCTTCAAGTGCGCCCCGTGGGCCACCCAGGTCATCCAGCCCCGCTAGCGGGTCGGCCGCTGCCTCCCGCACCTCACCGTCTTCGGATCCTGCGCTCTCGATGCTGCCAAGGCCACTGAAGTCCCCGCTGTCAGCCTGAGGCACCGTCTCAGGAGAACGCTTGTCCAGCTTTGCAATCAGGTCCGCCGCGATGGAACCCAGATGGCTGACACGATCCTGCAGGGACGGGCCAGCTGAGTTGACATCACGGGGCTGACTCGGCCCCGCTAGGGCCAAATCGGAAGCCAGCTGAAACGCTTTATCATGGCCAGGGTCACGACGGTCCCTTTTTCCCTTCTGAACATCAGACCAAGCACCATATTCTCAGGGGCGTTTCCTGCCCCGTGGAGGGGAAGCCGACCGAAGGAACAAGGCGAATGCTAAGGCCTGCTGGGTCCGCCATCTGCAAACGGGGCCACCTGACAACAGGGCAAATAAGCCAACACGATCCTAAGATCGAGAAGTGTACCACCATGTATCAGCAGCGCAGGGTAAAGGAGAAGGTGAAAACTGACCAGGACAAGTCCGAGGAGAAGCAGGCAAAGAAAAGGGTAGCAGCAGGCTCCGAGGAGCAGCCGGCAAAAAAACCTGAGATCTGAGCTCGTGTGTAGACCAGACGAGGACAAACAACAGACTGACGAGGAGCGGCATAGACATCTCATTTGTTGCCTCAGTGACGTCAGTTTAAATATTGTGAAGTGAAATTTGTATATCCCTTGTAAAAACTAGGTCCAATCTCGCCGGCTCATCGTTTCCTCATATTCTTGTGTTTTCCTTTACTCTTTGGACCATCAAATTATCTATCATAAGGTTCAGGAATCTATCTCCCCAGGCATCTTCCCCCATACCACTTTCATAATTTTCCCAGTCCACCTCCTTACAGTTGAAATCTCCTACCAATATCACTTTTCTCCTTTCCTTAATGATTCTTGTAAGACTCCTTATTGTGTCATTTATCATGTCTTTATATTCTTGGTTAGTCCATGAGTTTGTTTTTGGTGGCACATATGTTCCAATGATTGTTAACTCCTTTTTATTAATATGTATCTTAGTATACAGTATTTCTGATTTTCCTTCCCCAAACTCCACTTGATTTACCACTATCTCCTTCCTTAACATCATCATGACTCCTCCTCCTCCTTTACCCACTCTATCTCTCCTCCATATATTATATCTTTTATCTATGTCTATTTTTATTGTCTCATTTAACTTTGTTTCCACCAGGCATACAATATCTGGTTCTTCTTCCTTTATGTAATCTCTTAATTCTAATTTATTAGATAAAATCCCATCTATGTTTGTATACATCATTTTTAATCTCTTGTTCTTATCATTTTTAGTTAAACTTTTTCCATTTTTTCTCTTCCTTCTCTTTTATATACCATTTCCTTATCCTGTCTCCTATAATTCTCCAAAAAAATGCCTTCTTCTCCTCCTCTGACCTTTCATTAATTTTTTCCCTTGCTTCTGCCACCAGTTCGGTGTGTCTCTTCCATTCCTCTTAGTTTCTATTTTTCTTTATATATATATATATATATATATATATATATATATATATATATATATATATATATATATATATATATATATATATATATATATATATATATATATATATATATATATATATATATATATATATATATATATATCTTTGCAACCTTCTGTTTCTCTGAGTTTGTTTTTCTATATAGTACTTCTTATGCTGCTGCTTGTGATTTTAGTAATATCTTAATTGGTCTCACTGTTTCTTTTTGATATGGTCCCATTATATGGATTTCTTCTACTTCCTCTTCTAAGTTCTGTCTATCCTCATCATTTAGATGTTTTAGTAGGTCTTTTACTGATTTCATTTCGTCCTTTTCCCTTCTTGGTCTATATTTAACATTTTTTTCTTTCAGTCCAAAAGTAATTACACTTTTTTTTCTGCAATTTCTCTTACTAAATTTTCCTTTTTCTTCAGGACTCCTATCATTTTGCTTGTCATATTTTCATCTCTTTCTTTTAACTGTTCTTGAAATACTTCCTTGTCTTTCTTATCTTGGTTTCTCTATGCCTGTACTTCTTTTTTAATCATGTCTTGTACTCTTTCTTCTTCTTTGTTAACTAGATCTTTCAGCTTCTCTTTTTCTTTCTCGGCTTTACCGAGTCCTTCTTCCATCAATTTCTTGTAGTAAGCTATTTGCACTTTTAATTCTTCATTTTCGGTTCTTAGCCTAGTTTTGTTTTCGTCCACTCTTTTTATCCTTTCTTTCAATTTCTGGAGCTCTTTATCCTGTTCTTCATTGTGTGTGTGTGTGTGTGTGTGTGTGTGTATTCACCTAGTTGTATTCACCTAGTTGTAATTTTACAGGGCCTGGGTATCATACTCGTGTGGCCCCGTCTCCATATCTACACACATCCAACTTTCCTTTAAAACTATGCACACTCCTCGTTGACACCACCTCCTCACTCAAACTATTCCACACCTACACACATCTCTGTGGGAAACTATATTTCTTCACATCCTTCAAGCATATTCCCTTGGCTATCTTTTTACTATGCGATCTCGTAGTTCTATTTAAATTTTCCTCTCTCAACATCATTTGTTCATTATTCACTTCATCCAAATCATTCAACAGTTTATAAACCTGTATTAAATCTCCTCTTTCTCTTCTTTGTTCCAAGGTAAGCAAATTCATTTATTTTAATCTCTCCTCATAGGTCATTTTTGCCAATTCCGGCACCATTTTTGTTACCATTCTCTGCAATTTCTCCAACTTCCTTATATGCTTCTTTTTATAAGGGGACCAAACCACCCCAGCATATTCCAATCTTGGTCTAATTACCGTACTAATTAATTTCTTCATCATATCTTTATCCATATAATGAAAGGCTAATCCAATATTTCTAATCAAATTATATGTTTCTCCAAACATCTTGTCAATATGAGCCTCAAACTGTCCATGGTCTTGTATTATCACTCCCAAATCCTTTTCCTTTTCCACCTTTTTCAACACTACTCCTTCACCCATCTTGTATGACCCTCTTGGCCGTCTTCCACTCTTCCCCATCTCCATTACATGACTTTTGCTCAGATAAAATTCCATCTCCCACCTCTTGCTCCACTCCCAAATCATATCCAGATCTGCCTGTAAAATTTCACAATCTTCTTCACTCTTCACATACCTACCCAACTTCGCATCATCTGCAAACAAATTAATATAACTGTTTTTTCCCTCTGGCATATCATTAATATAGACAAGGAAAAGTATTGGTGCCAGCACCGAACCCTGTGGGACTCCACTCTCCACCACCAATCAGTCCGACTTTGCATCCCTTATTACTGTTCTCATCTCCCTCCATCTCAAGTAGTTTTCCATCCACTTTAACACTTTTCCCTTCAGTCCTCCATAAATCTCTAATTTCCATAGCAGTCTCATGTGAGGTACCTTGTCGAAAGCTTTTTTTAAATCCAAATATACACAGTCCATCCATACCTCTCTCTCTTGTATTTTGTCAACCACTCTTGAATAAAAGCTCAGTAGATTTGTTACACATGACCTCCCTTTTCTAAAGCCAAATTGATGATTCGATAATAACTTATGATCCTCCAGGAACTGTATCCAATATTTCTTTATCACCCTCTCACAAATCTTACTGACCACACTTGTTAACCCTTAACTTCCGGTCGATATAAACGCTTCCAGAACGTCCAAGTGACGGATTCGTCCCAGTAATCAAGATTTTTCCGGCGTAATTTTAAGTCTCTCGCTCTCTTGAGGCGGATGGTGAGTAGAAGTATCTGGCATCTTTACCACACAAGTGTTTCCACAAGAGCTCCTAATTTTAGAGGTAACTGAACTGTTTTCCCGTTTTATGGGCGACACTTGGCAACTCCGGTGACGCGCTGGGTAGAAAGGTCAGTGATAACAGCGAAGGATCGGGTCAGATTGTAAATCACCATGGAGCAAGGCAGAACCCTTTTACTTAGCAGTGGTTCTGAGCTAGAAGAAAGTGACAGTGAATATATAGAAGAAGAAACTGGGGAAAGTGAAGAGACTAGTAGTTAGGACACGGATGTAGAGCATCATTCACCTACTTTCTCAGGAGAACAGACAGAGAGACAGAGACTCTTACACAGTATAAGTGACAGTGAAGGCAATAATGATGAAGAACAGACTCCAGATAATGTGTCAAGGACACAGAGTGTTTCTAGGAGACGAGGCATGCGCTCCTCCTCGCGTTCTGGGGAGACGATCACGTGGCAGAGGTGGCGCGAGACCCGACCTGTCTTTCAATGGAGGAATTCAATGATGATTTTTTCCCAGTTATGCCTGATTTATCTGTGTCTCCTGGCATAACAGCTGAATTCCTCCTGTGCAACACAATTGTGACTATTTCATGGCATTTTTCAGTGATGCTTTCTTGGACCATATAGTGAGTGAGAGCAACACTTTTCATGATGAAGAAACAGCAGATGATGATGATGTGCCCCATAGCTCTCACGAGAAAGAGTGGAAAACATCACAAGAAATGAACTCCTGACGCTCATAGCCGCCACGCTTCTTATGAGTCATTCGAGAAAAGCTTTGAGGCATGATTATTGGAAGAAGAGTGATCTGCTGTACATGCCAATCTTTGCACGGTACATAACAAGGGACAGATATGACAACATATTGAAATACCTTCACTTCTGCAATGTTAAAACTGATGATCCACTCTGGAAAATTAGGCCTGTCATACAGTCTCGTAAATAAATTCAAGTCCTTTTCAAGCCATTTCAAAACCTAGTGATAGATGAGTCACTTATGCTTTTCAAGGGAAGACTCATTTTCAAGCAATATATACCATCAAAGCGACATCGCTTTGTGTGAAAATGTATATCATATGTGATTGTGAAACAGGATATGTGCTTGATTTTATCTTTCATACTGGTACTGAATTTGATGGCATCACAAAGAATCATCCGCTGGGCCTACACACATCAACACTTGTCAGAGAGAGAGAGAGAGAGAGAGAGAGAGAGAGAGAGAGAGAGAGATAATGCTTACACACACACACACACACACACACACACACACACACACACACACACACACACACACACACACACACGTGTCTCAGAAATCAGTGATATATGACACACACACACACACACACACACACACACACACACACACACACACACACACACACACACACACGTGTCTCAGAAATCAGTGATAATATGTCCTTCCTTCCTCTCTCTCTCTCTCTCTCTCTCTCTCTCTCTCTCTCTCTCTCACACACACAGAGAGAGAGAGAGAGAGAGAGAGAGAGAGAGAGAGAGAGAGAGAGAGAGAGAGGCGTCGCTCTCCTGTTTCCTCTTGACTGGTCAAACCGTGCCGGAGGAGGAAACTTTGATAAGGCAATAACTAAACTCTCAGACGTCATATCGAGCTGGAAAGTACATCATTGTATTCAGAATAACACAGAGAAAATAATTATCAGTATTCAAACTGTGTTCTGACAATTTTTAGGTGTACCATTTTTCCCCGTCATTAGACAGGAAAAAATATTTTAATCCCCGGAAGTTAAGGGTTAAAGACACAGGTCTATAGTTAAGAGGCTCTTCTTTACTGCCTCCCTTATAAATGGGCACCACTTCAGCTTTTTTCCACTCTACCGGTACTTCTCCGGTTTCTAATGAGCACCTTACAATATCATATAATGGATCTATCAATTCTTCTCTACATTCCTTCAATAATTTGCCTGAAACTTCATCTGGTCCCATCGCTTTATCTTCTTTAAGTTCCTCGTTCCTCTAACATTTTATATAACTCCTTTTTGGGTATCTTAATGTCATCCATGTACACATTTCCTTTTACATTCTGAGGGTTTACAAACATTGTTTCTTTAGTAAATACTTATTGAAACTTATTATTTAGCAATTCTGCAATATTCTTAGGGTCATCTACTATCCCTTGCTTTCCTTTTAATCTTTCAATGGACTCTCTCTTTTTAAGTTTACCATTTATGAATCTGTAAAACAATTTTGGATGTTCCTTACTCCTGTCTACAATATCTTTTTCAAATTTTCTTTCTTCCTCCCTCCTTACCCTCACACACTCATTTCTTGCTACTCTATAATTCTCCTTATTTAGTATATTCCTGCTCTTTTTCCATCTTTTCCAAGCCACATCTCTCTTTTCTTTAGCCTTAGCACAAGTTGCATTAAACCAATCCTTTCTTCCTTCCTCTCTCGGTTTATACTTTGGTACAAATTTCTTAACTCCTTCTTTATAATATTTCATAAAAATCTCTTTTTTTTTTTGCACTTCTCTGCTTTGTAACATCTCCCAATCTAATGTTCTGAAATAGTTTTTCAAATTTTCTGTGTCCATCTTTCTATAATTCAATCTACCACTCCTGTATTTCTCATCTCTTCTTCACTGTGTTATTGCCATCTGCATTTTCATAACCACATGACCACTCTTTCCCAATGGGGATTGTATATCCCCACAAAGGTACACTTCTCGTGTTAACACCAAATCCAGTCTAGCTGGTTCATCATCTCCTCTATATCTAGTATTTTCTTTCACCCTCTGTTCCATCATATTTTCCATCATTAGATTAAGGAATCTCTCTCCCTATGCTTCCTCTCCAACACCACTTACTAGATTTTCCCAATCCACTTCTTTACAATTAAAATCTCCTACTAGTATCACCTTTCTTTTTCCAGTTAATACACTTTCCAAACTCTGTAAAGTATCCTTGATCATATTGTCGTATTCCCTTAATGTCCAAGAATTTGTTTTAGGAGGTACATAGGTCACCATGATTATTAATTCTTTTCCATCACTTTTTAACCTTATGCTTATCACTTCTGTTGTTCTTCCCATACCAAACCTTATCCACATTTATCTCCTTCTTCGTCATAATCATAACTCCTCCTCCACCTTTACCCTCTCTATCCTTTCTCCATATATTATATTTATTATCCAAATTTACCTTTGTTTTTTCATGTAATTTTGTCTCAGTCAAACACACTATATCAGGCTTCTCCACCATCATATAGTCTTGCAATTCCAATCTACTTGACAGTATCCCATCTATATTAGTATACATTACGGTCCACCTACTGCTCCCTCTAGGGTTCCTCCATTCCTTCTCTCCACATACCATTTTCTGACTCTCTCCTATAACTCTCCAAAAAACTTTTCTTTTCCTCTTCAGACCGCACATCATTTTTCCTTCTCGCCTCTTCCAACAATTCCTTATATCTTCTCCTCTCTTCCTCATTTCTATTTTTCTTATGTACACCTCTTTACAACCTTCTACCTCTTAATTTTGATGTTCTATATAAAATGTCCTTTGCAGATTGTTGTGACTTCAGTACTACTTTAACCCCTTCATACTGATGTTAAAAAGCCCACCTGTATGATATACTTAGTGCCTCCAGCGCTGGAAACTCTGCAAGCTTGTCATACTTGTCGCCTTTGTGTATTATGCTGCTATTTTTAGTCACTATATTGCCTTCAAGAGGAGTGGACGCTTCTCTCTTAGAGAGAGAGAGAGAGAGAGAGAGAGAGAGAGAGAGAGAGAGAGAGACATTTGCTAATATTTTAGACACAAGCGGACATATGTAGCTTATCTTTCGAGAGGAAGAGGGGAGGGAGGAAGGAGAGGGAAACGAAGGGGAGAGAGAGAGAGAGAGAGAGAGATTAGAAAATTTGTTGTTTTTGTATTTGTGTGTGTGTGTGTGTGTGTGTGTGTGTGTGTGTGTGTGTGTGTGTGTGTTTTTACGAATGTTACAAGGCATGTAACTTATCTTTCGAGAGGGAGAGGGGGATGGAGGGAAGGGAGATGGGGAGGGAGGGAATGGAGAGAGAGAGAGAGAGAGAGAGAGAGAGAGAGAGAGAGAGAGAGATGGGAACAGTCTATGCCATTGGGTAATTTTAGACACAAGGCGGGACACATGTAGCTTATCTTTAGTGATTGGTGGAGACAAGGATGGTGGGAGGAGCACTAGGATTTCAAAGACAGCATCTTGTAGTTGGTATCCAACACACTATACGGGACAACTGAACTGAAGAAAGCTCAGAAAGAAATATGACGCCCACGAGGCGTCACCGTATTTGCTACTGGGGCTTCATGACGCCTACATAGGCGTCACCGTATTGAAGGGGTTAATCGGTCTCCTTACTCCCTCCTTATATGGACCCAGTCTATGGATCTCCTCCACTTCTTCTTGTAGGTCTTTTTTTCCTCATCATTTAGATTTTTGAACAGATCTCTTACCGTTTTTAATTATTCTTTAATTCTCTTAGGCTTATATGTTATATTTTGTTCTTTCATCCCAAATATTAACACACTCTTCTTCTTTTTTGCTATTTCTCATATCAATGTTTCCTTATTCTTCATAACATTAACCAGTTCCTTAGACCTTTCTTTTTTATCTTCATTCAACTGATCTTTAATTATTTCTTGTAATCCAACCATCTCTGCTTCCCTCGACTCAGTCCATTGTGTTTTCTTCATTTCTCACTCCCTTTCAAACCTTTCACTTTGCTCACTGATCATTTCCTTAAAGTCATCTTTCTCCTTTACGACTTTCTCCATTTTCTCCTCCAACCGTCTCTTGTATTTTTTAACCTCCACTCTCAAGTGTGCATTCTCATCCACCAATCGTTTTTCATTTTCCTCCAGTCTCTTGACTTTTTCCTTCAAAGCCTTGCGGAATTCTCTATCCTGCTCCTCCTCACTCCTCTGAACTTTTAATTCCTTCACCAACTCCTCAAATTTTTTTTCTAGCATTACCAATCTTCCTTGCATTGTTGCTCCTGTTGAAGATGGAGTCATATTTTGAATGGTTACTTTTGGTTTTGCATCCTGGGCCTCATCGGCATATTTTGAATTTGGTAACTTATTTCTTACTGGTGTATCCATTTCATTTCACTCTTCCTGGGAGCGTGTGGGTGTGTGGTGGTGTGCACTGGCGGACAGGCCTGGTAGCTTTAAGTGTGTGGTGGGATGTGTTGGCAGCTGTTTATGGCTGGCCTTTGTGTGGTTTCTGCGCTGTCATTTGGAGTGCGGAGGTTCCAACACCTCCGATCACTCTTATGTACACGCCACAAGGCTACGTTCACTCTGTACACGTTCACTCGCTCTGGTTGCCCTTTTGTACTAGTGACGGTTCTCATTCCAAGCACATTGTTTAGTGTGTGGAGTGTTAGGTACATGGTACTCTGAGCAAGGAGGCACGTCCGCTCTCCACGGAGCGCGGAGTGTGTGTGAGTATTTACCTAATTGTAGTTTTACAGGGCCTGGGCTTTATGCTCGTGTGGTCCCGTCTCCATATCTACACTTATCCAATTTTTGTTTAAAACTATGTACACTCTTTGCTGACACCACTTCCTCACTCAAACTGTTCCAAGTCTGAACACATCTTTGCAGGAAACTAAATTTTTTAACATCTCTCAGACATCGTCCCTTCCTTAGTTTCTTACTATGCGATCTTGTGCTTCTAAAGTCATATTCTTCTCTCAGGATCAGTTTCTCAATATCCACTTCATCCATTCCGTTAATCAATTTATAAACTTGTATCAGATCCCCTCTCTCTCTTCTCTGCTCCAAGGTTGGTAGATCCATAGCCTTTAGTCTCTCCTCATATGTCATCATTTTAAATTCTGGAACCATTCTTGTAGCCATTTTTTGTAGTCTCTCTAATTTTCTTATGTGTTTCTTTTTATGGGAAGTCCACACAATTCCTGCATATTCCAATCTAGGTCTTATTTTAGTACTTATCAATTTCTTCATCATTTCCTTGTCCATATAGAGTAATGCTACTCCAATATTCCTTAGCAAATTATACGTCTCTCTGAAAATTCTATCAATATGGCTGACCGGTTGATTATTTTCTTCCATTGTCACTCCCAAGTTCTTTACCTTTTTTACTTTTTCTAGTTCTACTCCATCTCTCATCTTATAGATTCCCACTGGTCGTCTTTCACTTTTTCCCATTTCCATAACATGGCTTTTGTCCACATTGAATTCCATCTCCAATTTTTTGCTCCATTTCCAGATCTTGTTTAAGTCTTCCTGTAGTATTTCACAATCCTCTTTTTGTTTAATGACTCTGCACAGTTTCGCATCGTCCGCAAACAGATTTATGTAGCTGTTCACTCCCTCCGGCATGTCATTTATATATACGAGAAAAAGTATTGGCGCCAATACTGACCCCTGTGGCACTCCTCTGTCTACTGTTCTCCACTTGGACTTCATATCTTTAACTATCTAAATAAATACAGTCAACCCATCCCTCTCTCTCTTGTACTTTATCAACTATTCTAGAGTAGAAACTCAATAAATTTGTCACACATGACCGACCTTTTCTAAAACCAAATTGGCTATTTGATAATATTTTGTTGTCTTCAAGAAACTCAATCCATTGCTTCTTTATTACTTTTTCACACATCTTGCATATTACACTAGTTAGTGATACCGGTCTGTAATTTAAAGGTTCTTCCTTCCTTCCGCTCTTATATATGGGAACCACCTCAGCTCTTTTCCACTCCACTGGCACTGTTCCATTTTCAATTGAGCATTTTATGATGTTGTATATTGGACTTGCTAGTTCTTCCCTACATTCTTTCAGTATTCTGCCTGAGACTTCATCCGTCCCATTGCCTTTTCCTCATCTAGTTCCGTCATCAACTTTTTATTTCAAGCTTGGTTACTTTAATCTCTTTCATATAGACAGTCTCTATTACCCTGTGGTCTTTCAAATTTGGATTCCTTAATAAAGACCTCATGAAATTTACTATTTAACAGTTCTGCCATACTTTTGGGTCTTCCACCATTCCGTTTTCTCCTTTTAACCTTTCTATTGTTTCTTTTTGTCTTATTTTTCCATTTATGAATCTGTAGAACAATTTTGGTTGTTCCTTACATTTTTCGACAATGTCCTTTTCATAGTTCCTTTCTTCTTCCTTTCTCACCTTAGCATATTCATTTCTTGCTGTTTTGAAGTTTTCCTTATTTTCTGGATTTCTGTTTCTTCTCCACCTTTTCCATGCTCCATCTCGTTTCTCCTTTGCCCTAGCACATCTTGCATTAAACCAATCTTTCTTTCCTTCTTCTTTAGGTCTATATTTCGGACATATTCCTGACCCCAGTTTTGTATATTTCCAAAAATAAGTTATATTTCTCTTGAACCGTTAATGAGTTTTCCATCTCCTCCCAGTTTACGTTTTAAAATAGTTCTTGAGATTCTCAATATCAGCCTTTCTGTAATTTAATCGGTCTCCTTTGTATGATTCATCTCTATCTTCCTTTCCTTCTTCTATATCCATTTCTAATATTACATGGTCACTCTTTCCCAATGGGCACTTGTATCTTATATCATCGTTAATTGGTATATCCCTTGTAAAAACTAGGTCTAATCTTGCCGGCTCATCGTTTCCTCTGAATCTTGTGTTTTCCTTTACTCTTTGGACCATCAAATTATCTATCATTAGGTTCAGGAATCTATCTCCCCAGTCATCTTCCCCCATACCACTTTCATAATTTTCCCAGTCTACCTCCTTACAGTTGAAATCTACCAATATCACTTTTCTCCTTTTCTTAATGATTCTTGTAAGACTCCTTATTGTGTCATTTATCATGTCTCTATATTCTTGGTTAGTCCATGAGTTTGTTTTTGGTGGCACATATGTTCCAATGATTGTTAACTCCTTTTTATTAATATGTATCTTAACATACTGTATTTCTGATTTTCCTTCCCTAAACTCCACTTGATTTACCACTATCTCCTTCCTTAACATCATCATGACTCCTCCTCCTCCTTTACCCACTCTGTCTCTCCTCCATATATTATACCTTTTATCTATGTCTATTTTTATTGCCTCATTTAACTTTGTTTCCACTAGGCATACAATATCTTCTTTCTTTATGTAATCTCTTAATTCTAATTTACTAGATAAAATCCCATCTATGTTTGTATACATCATTTTTAATCTCTTGTTCTTATCATTTTTAGTTAAACTTGCTCCATTTTTTTCTCTTCTTTCTCTTTTATATACCATTTCCTTATCCTGTCTCCTATAATTCTCCAAAAAAATGTTTTATTCTCCTCCTCTGACCTTTTATTATTTTTTTCTCTTGCTTCTGCCACCAGTTCATTGTGTCTCTTCCTTTCCTCCTCGTTTCTATTTTTCTATATATATATATATATATATATATATATATATATATATATATATATATATATATATATATATATATATATATATATATCTTTGCAACCTTCTGTTTCTCTGAGTTTTGTTTTTCTATATAGTACTTCTTCTGCTGCTGCTTGTAATTTTAGCAATATCTTAATTGGTCTCACTGTTCCTTCTTGATATGGTCCCATTCTATGGATTTCTTCTACTTCCTCTTCTAAGTTCTGTCTATCCTCGTCATTCAGATGTTTTAGTAGGTCTTTTACTGATTTCATTTCGTCTTTTTCCCTTCTTGGTCTATATTTAAAATTTTTTTCTTTCAGTCCAAAAATAATTACACTTCTTTTTTTCTGCAATTTCTCATACTAAATTTTTTTTTTTTTTTTCTTGAGGACTCCTATCATTTTGCTTGCCATATTTTCATCTCTTTCTTTTAACTGTTCTTGAAATACTTTTTGAAATGCTTGGTAGCTGCGGTGGCGAGTGGACGTGTTGTGTGTGCGCTCCGTTTTTGGCTGTGGTTTTTATAGTTAGCGAGTGGTGTTTGTGCTTGGTGTCTGTGTGGTGCTTTTGAGTGTTAGTGAAGTGAAAGTGTGTACTGCAAGTGTTAGATTAGAGTGAAATAGTGGTTAGAATCAGTGTTTGTGAGTTAAAAGTATTTTGGTAGAGCGAGGAGACTAGGCTTGTAACCGTCAAGTTGACCTTGAAAGAGGATTAGTTGACCTCACTCAGGCCCCCCCCCCCATCACTGCGGTTCCCAACCCCCTTGTCACCAAGTATTTTTATTTGTTTGTGAGTTAACAGATTGTAAATTAGTATGGCAGTAGCTACTGAGATATATCAGAGTGTGATTGAGTGCGTGAAAGAGAGTGTTGAGATGGGATTGGGAGAGTTTGTTGTGTGTGAGATGTGTGGGCATGACAGGAAGGTCGTTGAATTTTCTGAGTGTATGATGTGTAGGCTCAAGAGCGAGAATTTAGTTCTTTCTCTTGAGCACCGAGAATTGCGAGAGGAAATGAGAAAGCTAAGTGAGGGGAAAAGTGCGAACGAAGTTCTCATCTTTGAGTTGAAGGAGGAGGTTAAGAGGCTTGGGAGGCAGTGGAAAAATTAGGCAGGAGATCAGTGTTAGGCCGAAGGTTGGACCTTCTGAGGGCGACAGGGTGGCTTGGCCCTCTGTCGGGAAGAGCAGAGTGGGAAGAGGGAGCAGGCGAGCCAGACTGGGAAAGATAGTAGTCAGGATGGGCAGAGATGGCAGGTTGCGAGGGAAGGAAAGCGGAGGCAGTTAGGGAGGATAGGACTAAACCTGTTGAGTGTGAAAATAGGTTCGGTTTGTTGGAGGGAGGGGAGAGGAGAGTGAGAGTGGAGTGAATGAAGTGGTTGTGGTGAGTGAAAGGAGAAAGAAGGGGGTAGAGGAGAGGAGGAGGAGGGTTGTGCCTAGCACACCTCATGTGTGTGTGGTGGGTGACTCTTAGGTTAGGTATTTAGAATGCACTTTCTGTGGGAAAGACAGGGATAGGAGGACGAACGTGTGTATGCCTGGTGCAGGTGTGAAGGCAGAGAGTGAGGAGTTGCAAAAGAGGGTTGGGGGGATGAAGAGGGAGGGTGTAGTAGTTTTGCACGTAGATGGGAACGATGTCAGAGCAGGTGGGTCGGAGGAGTTAGTGGCAAGATTTCGGGAAATGTTAGGCAAGATAAGGGAGAGTGGTAGGAGGTGTGTAGTGTCAGGAATCTTGCCTCGTGTGTATGTTAACAGAGAATGGTTGTCTAGAGCCATTGGTGTGAATGATCGGGTAAAAGGGATGTGTAAGGATGTGGGTGTCAGCTTTGTGGATGTATGGGATAGGTTCTATGGGTGAAGGGATTTGTATGCTAGGGATGGTGTGCATCTGAGTAGGAAGGGTGTGGATGTGCTGAGTGGATGTCTGGAGGGGGGAGTTGGGATGGAGTGTAGGGGGTGAGGTACAAATGCATTCCAAAAGAAAGATGCTAGACATAAATTAGATAGGATAAACAGAGATAGTGAAAAGATTAGGAAAGATTTCCAGGTGCAAATAGGAGAGAATAAGATTAGGATTCCAAATAAGGAGACAGCATCTAGGAAGGTAGCAGGACTTAAATGTTTTTATGTAAATGCCAGGAGTCTTAGGAACAAGAAGGACGAGTTATCTAGTTATATAGTTGAGGAGGACTTAGATGTTGTATGTGTCACAGAGGCATGGGTAAATGAGGAAAAGTTTAGGAAAATAGGAAAGAATATGAAGTAGATGGATACATTATGTATTTACACCAGAGAATTGGTAGGATAGGTGGAGGAGTAGTTATTTATGTAAAAAAAATCCTTCATTTCCAGTCAGGTTAATGGAATTAAGGTAGATAACAGAGTAGAGTCCTTATGGCTGGATGTTAGAGTAAACAAAAGTAAGGTTATTAGAGTAGGAGCTTTTATAGACCACCTAACCAGTCAGCAGATGTAGACAACCTTATGGTAGATGAGATAAATAGGGGTGTACTAGTCAGACAATTATCTTAGGGATTTTAATCTTAAGTCAGTAAACTGGGAGAGGATGGTAGGAGATGCTAGTGAAAATAAGTTTATGGAAAGTTTTCAGGATAACTATTTAGTGCAGATGGTAGATAAACCTACTAGGGGAGGAAGGTTTTAGACATAGTACTAACAAATATTGAGCATTGTTTAAAGGAAGTTGAGGTAGGAGAGACTTTAGCAAACAGTGACCATCATATAATTAGATTTATCATTAATTCCAGTAGGGATAATATAGTGAATAAGACTAGAGTCCCAAACTATCAGAAAGGCAATTATGGTAGGTTACGTCAGTTATTAGGAGAGGTAAACTGGGAAGATAGTTTTGGAAATAAAACTGCACAGGAGATGTGGGATATTTTAAGGTTGTAGTAAAGGGTATAGTGATGCAGTGTATCCCTTACAAAGATATAAGGCAGAGAAACAGGAAGCCATTATGGTGGACTCATGAGATAGGTAGCCAGATCAGAGAGAAGAAGGGCATACAGAGAGTTGCAGAAAAGTGGGAAGATGTAGATTTGATTAGGTACAGACAGGTCAGAGATGATTTGAGTAAGGTTATAAAAAAGTAAAAGGCAGGCAGAGATAAAACTAGCTAGAGCTGGGAGTAAAGATCCCAAAAATTATATAGTTATTACAAGGTCAGTGATAAAAGAAATAAGGATAGGATTGGACCACTCAGAAAAGATGGTGTAGTAGTGGATCAAAATGAAGACATAGTAGAATTATTGAATGAACAATTTTCTTCAGTATTTACTAGGAAAGAATAGGAAATCCTGTTACAAACAGTGCGACGAGTAGTTTAAGAGCTTTAGAAAATATTGATATAAAACCGGGAATTATTAGGAAATTTATTCTTGAACTAGACGATAGGAAAGCTAGTGGTCCTGATGAGCTACATGCCAGAGTACTTAGGGAGGGTGTAGACAGTATTTCTGAAGCACTTAAGTTAATCTTTGAAAGATCACTTAGGTTTGCTGAGATACCTCAGGACTGGAAGTTAGCTAATGTTACTCCAATATTTAAAAAGGTAGGAAGGATGATGCGAATAATTATAGACCGATCAGTTTAACTAGTATAGTATGTAAGATACTAGAGAAAATCATTAAGGGTAGTATTTGGGAGCATTTAAATGAGAATAGATTAATTAGAGATACCCAACATGGCTTTAGATCAGGGAGGTCCTGTCTTACAAATTTGCTCGATATCTTAGAATATATTACCAAGGAGTTAGATGATGGAAATAGCATAGATGTTATATATCTAGATTTTAGCAAGGCGTTTGATAAGGTACCGCATAGGAGGCTAGTGTACAAATTGAGACTACATGGGATAGGGGTAGGTTAGTTGATTGGATTAGTGAATGGCTTTCTGATAGGAAACAGAGAGTAGTATTAAATGGGGCAATGTCTGAGTGGAAGGAAGTGGTTAGTGGGTACCCCAAGGATCAGTGCTAGGACCTCTTCTTTTCTTGGTGTACATTAACGATTTAGATATAGGAATTAGTAGCAAAGTATCAAAGTTTGCAGATGATACTAAGATAGCATGTGCAGTACAGGGTGAAAAGGACAATTACAGAATACGAGACCTGGACAGGCTGATAGCATGGGCAGACAGGTGGCAGATGGAGTTTAATTCTAAAAGTGTCAGGTTATGCATTTAGGTAAAGACAACACAAACTTTAGCTATGAGATGGAGGGATGTTGGCTAGAGGCAGTAGAGGAAGGAAAGGATTTAGGAGTACTGATAGACAGGACTATGAAATTTTCAAAGCAATGTTTAGAAGCAAGAAATAGGGCAAATAGGATCCTGGGTTTTATAAATAGAAATGTTAGTTATAAAAGTAAGGAAGTGGTGCATAGCTTATATAATTCCTATGTTAGGCCCCATTTAGAGTATTGTATACAGGCCTGGTCACCCCACTATAGGCAGGATATCAACATGTTAGAAACAGTTCTGAGAAGAGCAACTAGGATGATACCAGCATTAAAGCACCTGGAGTATAGAGATAGATTAAAGGAATTAAACATATTTTCATTTGAGAGGAAATGTATAAGAGGGGATATGATAGAGTTATTTAAGATGTTCTCAGATACAAACTACATAGATGTGAGATCTTTCTTTACCTTAGAGGAGGGAAATAGGACTAGAAATTATGGCAGGTAGATTAGAAAGCAAGGCTGCAGGTTAGATATAAGAAAATATTTCTTTTGTCATAGGGTGGTAGACTTCTGGAATGCATTGCCAGAGACGGTTGTAAATAGCACTAGTTTGACAATGTTTAAAAACAGATTAGATAAGCACTTAAATTTATTAGATTTATAATTATGTATAGCACTGCATGATAGTTTTTATAAGAAATTTACTATAGTTAAACAAGACATGATCCCCATGTATGGGGACCACAAATTGCAGAGGATTTTGCTGCAGGACGTAGCCCTGTTAATGGGCCAAATATGTAGAATTAGTATATAATGTATTTTGTACTTGTAAGTGTATCTTTAAGTACTGATGACGAGGTCGCTGTGTGACTGATACAGGATAACCTAGATGGGCCCTGGTGGCCCTTTGTTATCCTATTATTTATGTTATGTTATGTTATGTTATGATTCCTTGTCTTTCATATCTTGGATTCTCCATGCTTGTACTTCTTTTTTAATCACGTCTTGTACTCTTTCTTCTTCTTTGTTAACTAGATCTTTTAGCTTCTCTTTTTCTTTCTCGGCTTTACCGAGTCCTTCTTCCATCAATTTCTTGTAGTTCGCTATTTGGACTTTTAATTCTTCATTTTCGGTTCTTAGCCTAGTTTCGTTTTCTTCCACTCTTTTATCCTTTCTTTCAATTTCTGGAGCTCTTTATCCTGTTCTTCATTCGCTTTCATTCCCATACTCTCCTTTATCAATTTATCTAATTTACGTTCGATAGTCAAGACTCTATCAAATAGTGAAGTTTGTGCCGTATCAAAGCCTTCAAATTTTCTTTCTCCCTCACCAACATTGTCATCATCAGCTTTCATTCTTTCCCGTGTCACATACCTGCATTTAGATGGAATCTCTTTCTCACTCATTATTATTTAACACTGTATTCATGGAAAAAAAAAAAAAAATGAGTCCACACTTTTCGCCCAGGCCACTGCAAACCCAAACAAAGGTAGTGAAGATCAGCTGATTCTCGGGAGCGACGGTATTGCGTGCTTCCTCTACCGCTTGTCGTGTGTGTACATTATGTGTGTGCGCGCGTGCGCCCAGAACTGCTCTTAGAGAGAGAGAGAGAGTAGTAGTAGTAGTAGTAGTAGTAGTAATAGTAGTAGCAGTAGTAGTTGTTGTTGTTGTTGTATTAATAGTAGTAGTAGTAGTAGTAGTAGTAGTAGTAGTAGTAGTAGTAGTAGTAGTAGTAGTAGTATTATTATTATTATTATTAGTAGTAGTAGTAGTAGTAGTAGTAGTAGTAGTAGTAGTAGTAGTAGTAGTAGTAGTAGTAGTTTTTGTAGCAGCAGTAGTAGTAGTAGTTGCAGTACAGGAAATAGTTTCAGTAAACTTATTGTTCTACCTAATGTAATTTATATTGAAAATAAAAATTTCAAGAACAAATAATAAAAAGAAAATATGCAAATAAGATGAACAGAGAGAGAGAGAGAGAGAGAGAGAGAGAGAGAGAGAGAGAGAGAGAGAGAGAGAGAAATAAATTACTACACTAATTATTGATGAAAATTATAGTAATAAAACAATCTTAATAATTGTAAATATAATAATAATAACAATGTCATAAAGCACTAAAATCATACAATAATATTCATAATAATAATGACAATAATGTGTGTAATTCACCTCGGTTGCCTGCTGGTCACCCTAGCCAGTCTTCCCCATTAAGGAGCGAGCTCAGAGCTCATAGACTGATCTTCGGGTAGGACTGAGACCACAACACACTCCACACTCCGGGAAAGCGAGGCCACAACCCCTCAACTTACATCCCATTCTTATTTACTGCTAGGTGAACAGGGGCTACACATTAAGAGGCTTGCCCATTTGCCTCGCCGCAGACTCGAATCCGGCCTCTCGATTGTGAGTTGAGCGTTAACCACTACACCACGCTGTGTGTGTGTGTGTGTGTGTGTGTGTGTGTGTGTGTGTGTGTGTGTGTGTGTGTGTGTGTGTGTGTGTTTCACTATTTGATCTGCTGCAGTCTCTGACTAGACAGCCAGACGTTACCCTACGAAACGAGCTCAGAGCTCATTTCCGATCTTCGGATAGGCCTGAGACCAGGCACACACCACACACCGGAACAACAAGGTCACAACTCCTTGATTTACATCCTGCACTACTCACTGCTAGGTGAACAGGGGCTACACGTGAAAGGAGACACATCCAAATATCTCCACCCAGCCGGGAATCGAATCATGTACTCTGGCTTGTGAAGCCAGCGCTCTAACCACTGTGTGTGTGTGTGTGTGTGTGTGTGTGTGTGTGTGTGTGTGTGTGTGTGTGTGTGTGTGTGTGTATTTACCTAGTTGTATTTACCTAGTTGTAGTTTTACAGGGCCTGGGCTTTATGCTCGTGTGGTCCCGTGTCCATATCTACACTTATCCAATTTTTGTTTAAAACTATGTACACTCTTTGCTGACACCACTTCCTCACTCAAACTGTTCCAAGTCTCAACACATATTTGCGGGAAACTATATTTTTTAACATCTCTCAGACATCGTCCCTTCCTTAGTTTCTTACTATGTGATCTTGTGCTTCTAAATTTATATTCTTCTCTCAGGATCAGTTTCTCATTATACACTTCATCCATTCCGTTAATCAATTTATAAACTTGTATCAGATCCCCTCTCTTTCTTCTCTGCTCCAAAGTTGGTAGATCCATAGCCTTTAGTCTCTCCTCATATGTCATCCCTTTAAATTCTGGAACCATTCTTGTAGCCATTTTTTGTAGTCTCTCTAATTTTCTTATGTGTTTCTTTTATGGGAGTCCACACAACTCCTGCATATTCCAATCTAGGTCTTATTTTAGTACTTATCAATTTCTTCATCATTTCCTTGTCCATATAGTGAAATGCTACTCCAATATTCCTTAGCAAATTATACGTCTCTGAAAATTCTATCAATATGGCTTACCGGTTGATTATTTTCTTCCATTGTCACTCCCAAGTCCTTTTCCTTTTTACTTTTTCTAGTTCTACTCCATCTCCCATCTTATAGATTCCCACTGGTCGTCTTTCACTTTTTCCCATTTCCATGACATGGCTTTTGTCCACATTGAATTCCATCTCCCATTTTTTGCTCCATTTCCAGATCTTGTTTAAGTCTTCCTGTAGTATTTCACAATCCTCTTTTGTTTAATGACTGCACAGTTTCGCATCGTCCGCAAACAGATTTATGTAGCTGTTCACTCCTCTGGCATGTCATTTATATATACGAGAAAAAGTATTGGTGCCAATACTGACCCTGTGGCACTCCGCTGTCTACTGTTCTCCACTTGGACTTCATATCTTTAACTATCGTCCTTATTTCTCTCCCCCTTAAGTAATTCTTCATCCATCTCAATGTGCTTCCTTTTAAGCCACCCTTCTCCTCTAACTTCCATAGTAATCTTTCATGTGGCACTTTATCAAAGGCCTTTTTTAGATCTAAATAAATACAGTCAACCCATCCCTCTCTCTCTTGTACTTTATCAACTATTCTAGAGTAGAAACTCAATAAATTTGTTACACATGACTGACCTTTTCTAAAACCAAATTGGCTATTTGATAATATTTTGTTGTCTTCAAGAAACTCAATCCATTGCTTCTTTATTACTTTTTCACACATCTTGCATATTACACTAGTTAGTGATACCGGTCTGTAATTTAAAGGTTCTTCCTTCCTTCCGCTCTTATATATGGGAACCACTTCGGCTCTTTTCCAGTCCACTGGTACTGTTCCATTTTCAATTGAGCATTTTATGATGTTGTATATTGGACTTGCTAGTTCTTCCCTACATTCTTTGAGTATTCTGCCTGAGACTTCATCCGGTCCCATTGCCTTTTTCTCTTCTAGTTCCGTCATCAACTTTTTTTATTTCAAGCTTGGTTACTTTAATCTTTTTCATATAGACAGTCTCTCTATTACACTGTGGTCTTTCAAATTTGGATTTCTTAGTAAAGACCTCATGAAATTTACTATTTAACAGTTCTACCAGGCTTTTTGGGTCTTCCACTATTCCATTTTCTCCTTTTAACCTTTCTATTGTTTCTTTTTGTCTTATTTTTCCATTTATGAATCTGTAGAACAATTTTTGTTGTTTCTTACATTTTTCGACAATGACCTTTTCATAGTTCCTTTCTTTTTCCTTTCTCACCTTAGCATATTCATTTCTTGCTGTTTTGAAGTTTTCCTTATTTTCTGGATATCTGTTTCTTCTCCACCTTTTCCATGCTCCATCTCGTTTCTCCTTTGCCCTAGCACATCTTGCATTAAACCAGTCTTTCTTTCCTTCTTCTTTAGGTCTATATTTCGGGACATATTCCCTGACCCCAGTTTTGTATATTTCCAAAAATAAGTTATATTTCTCTTACACCGTTAATGAGTTTTCCATCTCATCCCAGTTTACATTTTTAAAATATTTCTTGAGATTCTCAATATCAGCCTTTCTGTAATTTAATCGGTCTCCTTTGTATAATTCATCTCTATCTTCCTTTCCTTCTTTTATATCCATTTCTAATATTACATGGTCACTCTTTCCCAATGGGCACTTGTATCATATATTATCGTTAATTGGTATATCCCTTGTAAAAACTAGGTCTAATCTTGCCGGCTCATCGTTTCCTCTGAATCTTGTGTTTTCCTTTACTCTTTGGACCATCAAATTATCTATCATTAGGTTCAGGAATCTATCTCCCCAGGCATCTTCCCCCATACCATTTTCATAATTTTCCCAGTCTACCTCCTTACAGTTGAAATCTACCAATATCACTTTTCTCCTTTCCTTAATGATTCTTGTAAGACTCCTTATTGTGTCATCTATCATGTCTGTATATTCTTGGTTAGTCCATGAGTTTGTTTTTGGTGGCACATATGTTCCAGTGATTGTTAACTCCTTTTTATTAATATGTATCTTAACATACAGTATTTCTGATTTTTCTTCCCGAAACTCTGCTTGATTTACCACTATCTCCTTCCTTAACATCATCATGACTCCTCCTCCTCCTTTTTCCACTCTGTGTCTCCTCCATATATCATACCTTTTATCTATGTCTATTTTTATTGCCTCATTTAACTTTGTTTCCACCTGGCATACAATATGTGGTTCTTCTTTCTTTATGTAATCTCTTAATTCTAATTTACTAGATAAAATCCCATCTATATTTGTATACATCATTTTTAATCTCTTGTTCTTATCATTTTTAGTTATACTTGCTCCATTTTTTTCTCTTCTTTCTCTTTTATATACCATTTCCTTATCCTGTCTCCTGTGTGTGTGTGTGTGTGTGTGTGTGTGTATTTACCTATTTGTATTTACCTATTTGTGTATTACAGGGCCTGAGCTAAGCTCTCTGTGTCCTGTCTCCTTGTCCATTCCTGTCATATCTCTCTTTCATCTGATTGACACACACCGCATCAACGACATGACTGCTCAGTTTATTCCACTTATCAATGCTACGATGCGGGAAACTGTATTTTCTCACGTCATTTAGACAGATGTCCTTTATTAGCTTTTTTCCATGTCCTCGGAGATGATTACTTGTGGTCACCTTTATCAACTCTCTATCCAGTATGTCAATCTTGTTCACCAATTTATACATAGTTATCATGTCTCCTCTTGTTCTTCTCTCTTCTAATGTGGTCAGCCCCAGCTTCCTCAGTCTTTCCTCATAGTCTAACTCCCTGAGCCCTGGTACCATCCTTGTTGCCAGCCTTTGTACCCTTTCTACCTTCTTCACATTTTTCTTCATATGCGGTGACCAGACACATGCTGCATATTCTAGCTGGGGTCTTATTTGTGTGTGTGTGTGTGTGTGTGTGTATTTACCTAGTTGTATTTACCTAGTTGTAGTTTTACAGGGCCTGGGCTTTATGCTCGTGTGGCCCCGTCTCCATATCTACACTTATCCAATCTTACTTTAAAAATGTGCACACTCGTTGCAGACACTACTTCTTCATCTAAACTGTTCCACGTCTCAATACATCTCTGCGGGAAACTATATTTTTTAATATCTCTCAGACATCTTCCCTTTCTCAGCTTTTTATTATGCGATCTTGTGCTTCGGATGTCATATTCTTCTCTCAAGATCAGTTTCTCATTATCCACTTGGTCCATTCCGTTGATCAATTTATAGACTTGTATCAGGTCTCCTCTCTCCCTTCTTTGTTCCAAGGTTGGTAGATCCATAGCCTTTAGTCTCTCCTCATATGTCATCCTTTCTAGTTCTGGGACCATTCTTGTAGCCATTTTTTGTAGCCTCTCCAATTTTCTGATGTGTTTCTTTTTATGAGGGTTCCACACTACTCCTGCATATTCCAATCTAGGTCTTATTATAGTATTTATCAATTTCTTCATTATTTCTTTGTCCATGTAGTGAAATGCTACTCCAATATTCCTCAGCAAATTATATGTTTCTCTAAAAATTCTATCAATATGGCTTTATTTTCTTCTTCTTTAGGTCTATATTTCGGAACATATTCCCTGACCCCAGTTTTGTATATTTCCAAAAATAAGTTATATTTCTCTTGAACCGTTAATGAGTTTTCCATCTCCTCCCAGTTTACGTTTTAAAATAGTTCTTGAGATTCTCAATATCAGCCTTTCTGTAATTTAATTGGTCTCCTTTGTATGATTCATCTCTATCTTCCTTTCCTTCTTCTATATCCATTTCTAATATTACATGGTCACTCTTTCCCAATGGGCACTTGTATCTTATATCATCGTTAATTGGTATATCCCTTGTAAAAACTAGGTCTAATCTTGCCGGCTCATCGTTTCCTCTGAATCTTGTGTTTTCCTTTACTCTTTGGACCATCAAATTATCTATCATTAGGTTCAGGAATCTATCTCCCAGGCATCTTCCCCCATACCACTTTCATAATTTTCCCAGTCTACCTCCTTACAGTTGAAATCTCCTATCAATATCACTTTTCTCCTTTCCTTAATGATTCTTGTAAGACTCCTTATTGTGTCATCTATCATGTCTCTATATTCTTGGTTAGTCCATGAGTTTGTTTTTGGTGGCACATATGTTCCAATGATTGTTAACTCCTTTTTGTTAATATGCATCTTAACATACAGTATTTCTGATTTTCCTTCCCCAAATTCCACTTGATTTACCACTATCTCCTTCCTTAACATCATCATGACTCCTCCTCCTCCTTTACTCACTCTCTCTCTCCTCCATATATTGTATCTTTTATCTATGTCTATTTTTATTGCCTTATTTAACTTTGTTTCCACCAGGCATACAATATCTGGTTCTTCTTTCTTTATGTAATCTCTTAATTCTAATTTACTAGATAAAATCCCATCTATGTTTGTATACATCATTTTTAATCTCTTGTTCTTATCATTTTTAGTTAAACTTGCTCCATTCTTTTCTCTTCTTTCTCTTTTATATACCATTTCCTTATCCTGTCTCCTATAATTCTCCAAAAAAATGCCTTCTTCTCCTCCTCTGATCTTTCATTATTTCTTTCTCTTGCTTCTGCCACCAGTTCATTGTGTCTCTTCCTTTCCTCCTCGTTTCTATTTTTCTTTATATATGTGTGTGTGTGTGTGTGTGTGTGTGTGTGTGTGTGTGTGTGTGTGTGTGTGTGTGTGTGTGTGTGTGATCTTTATTTTTATTTTATTTTCTCAGTTCACATAACAAATGTAGCATAGCATCTCTCTGATCTTCTTCCTCTTCCTCCTCCTCCTACTCCACAACCACCACCATCCTCCTCCTCCTCCTCCTCCTCCACCCTTATCCTTCACACACACATATATATATATATATATATATATATATATATATATATATATATATATATATATATATATATATATATATATATATATATATATATATATATAGAGAGAGAGTAATCTTGAGTTCTAAAATCCCGATATCACTCCATTTATGTTGAATACATTACATTGTCATCGTAAGTTTCTTTAGTCCTTTCTTACTGTACTTTTCTGGGTTATGAACCACTTCTCAGAAAATCTCTAAAGAAACTCTATGAGCTGTGTGTGTGTGTGTGTTTACCTAATTGTATTTACCTAATTGTAACATACGGAAAAGAGCTATGCTCGTACTGTCCCGTCTCCATATCTACTAATGTCCAGCTTTTCTTAAAATCATGAATATTCCTTGCGTTGACCACTTCCACGTCTAAACTATTCCATGCTTCCACCCTTCTATGAGGGAAGCTATATTTTTTCACATCTCTCCTATAGGTGGCCATTTTAGTTTTTCCCATGCCCTCTCGACATTCTTTCATTCCACATACACAGATCTTCCCTATCCATTTTTTCCATGCCAATCATCACTCTGTATATTGCTATCAGGTCTCCCCTTTCTCTTCTGTTTTCCAGGGTCGGAAGTTGCATTCTGTTCAGCCTGTCTTCATAAGTCAAATCTCTTAAGTCAGGCACCATTTTTGTTGCAGCCCTCTGTACTTTCTATAGTTTCCTTATGTGTTTCTTTAAGTTCGGAGCCCACTGTATTGTTGCATATTCAAGCCTCGGTCTTATCATTGCAGTAATTATTTTCTTCATCATTTCGTGTGTGTGTGTGTGTGTGTGTGTGTGTGTGTGTGTGTGTGTGTGTCTGTGTGTATTTACCTATTTGTGTATTACAGGGCCCAAGCTAAGCTCTCTGTGTCCTGTCTCCTTGTCCATTCCTGTCATATCTCTCTTTCATCTGATTGACACACACCGCATCAATGACATCACTGCTCAGTTTATTCCACTTATCAATGCTACGATGCGGGAAACTGTATTTTCTCACGTCATTTAGACAGATGTCTTTTATTAGCTTTTTTCCATGTCCTCGGAGATGATTACTTGTGGTCACCTTTATCAACTCTCTGTCCAGTATGTCAATCTTGTTCACCAATTTATACATAGTTATCATGTCTCCTCTTGTGTGTGTATTTACCTAGTTGTAGTTTTACAGGGCCTGGGCTTTATGCTCGTGTGGCCCTGTCTCCATATCTACACTTATCCAATCTTACTTTAAAAGTGTGCACACTCGTTGCAGACACTACTTCTTCATCTAAACTGTTCCACGTCTCAATACATCTCTGCGAGAAACTATATTTTTTAATATCTCTCAGACATCTTCCTTTTCTTAGCTTTTTACTATGCGATCTTGTGCTTTGGATGTCATATTCTTCTCTCAGGATCAATTTCTCATTATCCACTTGGTCCATTCCGTTGATCAATTTATAAACTTGTATCAGGTCTCCTCTCTCCTTTCTTTGTTCCAGGGTTGGTAGATCCATAGCCTTTAGTCTCTCCTCATATGTCATCCCTTCAAATTCTGGAACCATTCTTGTAGCTATTCTTTGTAGCCTCTTCAATTTCCTTATGTGTTTCTTTTTATGAGGGGTCCACACTACTCCTGCATATTCCAATCTGGGTCTTATCTATTATAGTACTTATCAATTTCTTCATCATTTCTTTGTCATATAGTGAAATGCTACTCCAATATTCCTTATCAAATTATAAAAATTCTATCAATATGGTTTACTGGTTGATTGTTTTCTTCCATCGTCACTCCTAAGTCCTTTTCCTTTTTGACTTTCTCCAGTTCTATTCCATCTCCCATCTTATAGATTCCCACAGGTTGTCTTTCACTCTTTCCCATTTCCATGACATGACTTTTGTTCACATTGAATTCCATTTCCCACTTCTTACTCCTTTCCCAGATCTTATTTAGGTCTTCTTGTAGTATTTCACAATCCTCCTTTTGCTTTATAACTCTGCACAGTTTCGTATCGTCCGCAAACAAATTTATGTAGCTGTTCACTCCTTCTGGCATGTCGTTAATATAAATGAGGAAAAGTATTGGTGCCAATACTGATCCCTGTGGCACTCCACTTTCTACTGCTCTCCATTTTGACTTCATATCTTTAACTACCGTCCTTATTTCTGTCCCTCTCAAATAATTTTCTATCCATTTCAATGTACTTCCTTTTAAGCCACCCTTTTCCTCTAACTTCCACAGTAATCTTGCATGTGGCACTTTGTGAAACGCCTTTTTTAAATCCAAATAAATGCAGTCAACCCATCCCTCTCTCTTGTACTCTATCAACTATTCTAGAATAGAAACTCAATAAATTAGTTACACAAGACCGTCCTTTTCTAAAACCAAATTGGCTATTTGATATTAATTTGTTGTCTTCAAGGAACTCGATCCATTGTTTCTTTATTATTGTTTCACACATCTTGCATATTACACTAGTTAGTGATACCGGTCTGTAATTTAAAGGTTCTTCCTTCCTTCCGCTCTTATATATGGGAACCACCTCAGCTCTTTTTCATTCTACTGGTACTGTTCCATTTTCTATTGAGCATTTTATGATGTTGTATATGGGACTTGCTAGTTCTTCCTTACATTCTTTCAGTATTCTGCCTGAGACTTCCTCCGGTCCCATTGCCTTCTCTTCATCCAGTTCCTTCATTAACTCTTTTATTTCAAGCTTGATTACTTTAATCTCTTTCATATAGATTGTCTCTCTATTACTCTGTGGCCTCTCGAATTTGGATTCCTTAGTAAAGACCTCCTGGAATTTTCTATTTAATAGTTCTGCCATACTTTTTGGGTCTTCCACCATCCTGTTCTCTCCTTTTAACCTTTCTATTGTTTCTTTTTGCCTAATTTTTCCATTTATGAGTCTATAGAACAATTTTGGTTGCTCCTTACATTTTTCGACAATGTCTTTTTCGAAGTTCTTTTCCTCTTCCTTCCTCACCTTAACATATTCATTTCTTGCTGCTTTGAAGTTTTCCTTATTTGCTGGATTCCTATTTCTCCTCCACCTTTTCCATGCTCCATCTCTTTTCTCTTTTGCCTTGGCACACCATGCATTAAACCAATCTTTCTTTCCTTCTTCTTTAGGTCTATATTTTGGGACATATTTCCTGACTCCTGTTTTGTATATTTCCAAAATAAGTTATATTTGTCTTGCATTGTCTCTGAGTTTTCCATCTCCTCCCAGTCTACGTTTTTAAAATAGTTCTTGAGATTCTCAATATCAGCCTTTCTGTAATTTAATCGGTCTCCTTTTCTTCTTCTATATCTATTTCTAATATTGCATGGTCACTCTTTCCCAATGGGCATTTATATCTTATATCATCATTCATTTGTATACCCCTTGTAAAAACTAGGTACAATCTCGCCGGCTCGTCGTTTCCTCTGAATCTTGTGCATTCCTTTACTCTCTGGTCCATCATATTGTCTATCATTAGGTTTAAGAATCTTTCTCCCCAGGCTTCTTCCCCCATACCACTTTCATAATTTTCCCAGTCCACTTCATTACAGTTGAAATCTCCTACTAATATCACTTTTCTCCTTTTCTTTAACGATTCTCATTAGACTCTTTATTGTGTCATCTATCATGTCTTTATATTCTTGATTGGTCCATGAATTTGTTTTTGGTGGCACATATGTTACAATGATTGTTATCTCTTTTTTATTAATATGCATCTTAATATACAATACTTCTGCTTTTCCTTCCCCACATTCCACTTGATTGATCACTATCTCCTTCCTTAACATTATCATGACTCCTCCTCCTCCTTTACCCACTCTGTCTCTTCTCCATACATTATACCTATTATCCAAGACTATTTTGATTTCCTCATTTAGTTTTGTTTCAGCCAGGCATACAATATCTGGATTTTCTTTCCTTATGTAATCTCTTAATTCTAATTTACTTGATAAATGTTCGTATACATCATTTTTAGTCTTTTACCTTTATCATTTTTAGTTAAACTTGTTCCACTTTTTTCTCTTCCTTCTCGTTTATATACCATTTCCTTATCCTATCTCCTAAAATTCTCCAAAAAAATACCTTCTTCTCCTCTTCTGACCTTTCATTATTCTTTTCCCTTACTGCTGCTGCCAGTTCATTGTATCTCTTCTTTCTTCCTCATTTCTATTTTTCTTTATATAGATATCCTTGCAGCCTTCTGTTTCTCTAAGTTTTGTTGTTCTATATAATATTTCTTCTGTTGTTGCTTGTGATTTTAGTAGTATTTTAATTGGTCTCGTTTTTCCTTCTTGATATGGTCCCATTCTGTTTATTTCTTCTACTTCCTTTTCCAAGTTCTGTCTATCTTTGTCATTAAGATTCTTCAGTAGGTCTTTGACTGATTTCATTTCTTCTTTTTCTCTTTTTGGTCTATATTTTATATTTTTTCTTTTATTCCAAATCGACTACACTCTTCTTTTTTCTGCAATTTCTCTAACTAGATTTTCTTTTGTCTTGAGGACTCCTATCATTTTGTTTGTCATATTTTCTTCTTTTTCTTTAAGTTGTTCTTGAATCACCTCCTGAAAATCAGCCTTATCTTTCTTATCTTGGCCTCTCCATGCTTGTACTTCTTTTTTAATCACGTTCTGTACTCTTTCCTCTTCCTTGTTTACTAGATCTTTCAGCTTCTCCTTTTCCTTCTCGGCTTTACCGAGTCCTTCTTCCATCTGCTTCTTGTAGTTAGCTACTTCCTTTTTTAGTTCTTCGTTTTCCGCTCTTAGCCTAGCTTCATTTTCTTCCACTTTTCTTATCCTTTCTCTCAGTCTTATAAACTCCATTTCCTGTTCTTTATTCTCTTTCATTTCCATCTTCTCCTTTATCAGTTTATCTAGTTTACATTCAATATTGAACACTCTCTTAAGTAGTGAAGTTGTCGTCAGTCGAACCCTTGAATCTGTTCTCCCTCACTGACATAGTCATCATCAGCCCTTCTCTATTCTCATGTCTGCATTTGGATGGAATATCTTTTCACTCATTATTCTTTAATAATTGATTTCATGAAGAGTGAGTCCACACTACCTGCCCAGGCCACTGTAAATACTATACAACAGGTGTAGTGAAGATCAGCTGATCGTCGGAACTGCACCAGTGCGTCCGCTCTCAACTGTGTCTCTCGAATGTGTGTGTGTGTGTGTGTGTGTGTATTTACCTAGTTGTATTTACCTAGTTGTAGTTTTACAGGGCCTGGGCTTTATGCTCGTGTGGTCCCGTCTCCATATCTACACTTATCCAATTTTTCTTTAAAACTATGTACACTCTTTGCTGATACCACTTCCTCACTCAAACTGTTCCAAGTCTCAACACATCTTTGCGGGAAACTAAATTTTTTAACATCTTTCAGACATCGTCCCTTCCTTAGTTTCTTACTATGCGATCTTGTGCTTCTAAAGTCATATTCTTCTCTCAGGATCAGTTTCTCATTATCCACTTCATCCATTCCGTTAATCAATTTATAAACTTGTATCAGATCCTCTCTCTCTTCTCTGCTCCAAGGTTGGTAGATCCATTGCCTTTAGTCTCTCCTCATATGCCATCCCTTTAAATTCTGGAACCATTCTTGTAGCCATTTTTGTAGTCTCTAATTTTCTTATGTGTTTCTTTTTATGGGAGTCCACACAACTCCTGCATATTCCAATCTAGGTCTTATTTTAGTACTTATCAATTTCTTCATCATTTCCTTGTCCATATAGTGAAATGCTACTCCAATATTCCTTAGCAAATTATACGTCTCTCTGAAAATTCTATCAATATGGCTAACCAGTTGATTATTTTCTTCCATTGTCACTCCCAAGTCCTTTTCCTTTTTTACTTTTTCTAGTTCTACTCCATCTCCCATCTTATAGATTCCCACTGGTCGTCTTTCACTTTTTCCCATTTCCATGACATGGCTTTTGTCCACATTGAATTCCATCTCCCATTTTTTGCTCCATTTCCAGATCTTGTTTAAGTCTTCCTGTAGTATTTCACAATCCTCTTTTGTTTAATGACTCTGCACAGTTTCGCATCGTCCATAAACAGATTTATGTAGCTGTTCACTCCTCTGGCATGTCATTTATATATACGAGAAAAGTATTGGTGCCAATACTGACCCTGTGGCACTCCGCTGTCTACTGTTCTCCACTTGGACTTCATATCTTTAACTATCGTCCTTATTTCTCTCCCCTTAAGTAATTCTTCATCCATCTCAATGTGCTTCCTTTTAAGCCACCCTTCTCCTCTAACTTCCATAGTAATCTTTCATGTGGCACTTTATCAAAAGCCTTTTTTAGATCTAAATAAATACAGTCAACCCATCCCTCTCTCTTGTACTTTATCAACTATTCTAGAGTAGAAACTCAATAAATTTGTCACACATGACCGACCTTTTCTAAAACCAAATTGGCTATTTGATAATATTTTGTTGTCTTCAAGAAACTCGATCCATTGCTTCTTTATTACTTTTTCACACATCTTGCATATTACACTAGTTAGTGATACCGGCCTGTAATTTAAAGGTTCTTCCTTCCTTCCGCTCTTATATATGGGAACCACCTCAGCTCTTTTCCACTCCACTGGCACTGTTCCATTTTCTATTGAGCATTTTATGATGTTGTATATTGGACTTGCTAGTTCTTCCCTACATTCTTTCAGTATTCTGCCTGAGACTTCATCCGGTCCCATTGCCTTTTCCTCATCCAATTCCGTCATCAACTTTTTATTTCAAGCTTGGTTACTTTAATCTCTTTCATATAGACAGTCTCTCTATTACCCTGTGGTCTTTCAAATTTGGATTCCTTAGTAAAGACCTCATGAAATTTACTATTTAACAGTTCTGCCATACTTTTGGGTCTTCCACCATTCCGTTTTCTCCTTTTAACCTTTCTATTGTTTCTTTTTGTCTTATTTTTCCATTTATGAATCTGTAGAACAATTTTGGTTGTTCCTTACATTTTTCGACAATGTCCTTTTCATAGTTCTTTTCTTCTTCCTTTCTCACCTTAGCATATTCATTTCTTGCTGTTTTGAAGTTTTCCTTATTTTCTGGATTTCTGTTTCTTCTCCACCTTTTCCATGCTCCATCTCGTTTCTCCTTTGCCCTAGCACATCTTGCATTAAACCAATCTTTATTTCCTTCTTCTTTAGGTCTATATTTCGGAACATATTCCTGACCCCAGTTTTGTATATTTCCAAAAATAAGTTATATTTCTCTTGAACCGTTAATGAGTTTTCCATCTCCTCCCAGTTTACGTTTTAAAATAGTTCTTGAGATTCTCAATATCAGCCTTTCTGTAATTTAATCGGTCTCCTTTGTATGATTCATCTCTATCTTCCTTTCCTTCTTCTATATCCATTTCTAATATTACATGGTCACTCTTTCCCAATGGGCACTTGTATCTTATATCATCGTTAATTGGTATATCCCTTGTAAAAACTAGGTCTAATCTTGCCGGCTCATCGTTTCCTCTGAATCTTGTGTTTTCCTTTACTCTTTGGACCATCAAATTATCTATCATTAGGTTCAGGAATCTATCTCCCAGGCATCTTCCCCCATACCACTTTCATAATTTTCCCAGTCTACCTCCTTACAGTTGAAATCTCCTATCAATATCACTTTTCTCCTTTCCTTAATGATTCTTGTAAGACTCCTTATTGTGTCATCTATCATGTCTCTATATTCTTGGTTAGTCCATGAGTTTGTTTTTGGTGGCACATATGTTCCAATGATTGTTAACTCCTTTTTGTTAATATGCATCTTAACATACAGTATTTCTGATTTTCCTTCCCCAAACTCCACTTGATTTACCACTATCTCCTTCCTTAACATCATCATGACTCCTCCTCCTCCTTTACCCACTCTGTCTCTCCTCCTTTTATCTATGTCTATTTTTATTGCCTCATTTAACTTTGTTTCCACCAGGCATACAATATCTGGTTCTTCTTTCTTTATGTAATCTCTTAATTCTAATTTACTAGATAAAATCCCATCTATGTTTGTATACATCATTTTTAATCTCTTGTTCTTATCATTTTTAGTTAAACTTACTCCATTCTTTTCTCTTCTTTCTCTTTTATATACCATTTCCTTATCCTGTCTCCTATAATTCTCCAAAAAAATGCCTTCTTCTCCTCTTCTGACCTTTCATTATTTTTTTCTCTTGCTTCTGCCACCAGTTCATTGTGTCTCTTCCTTTCCTCCTCGTTTCTATTTTTCTTTATATATGTGTGTGTGTGTGTGTGTGTGTATGATCTTTATTTTTATTTCATTTTCTCAGTTCACATAACAAATGTAGCATAGCATCTCTCTGATCTTCTTCCTCTTCCTCCTCCTCCTACTCCACAACCACCACCATCCTCCTCCTCCTCCTCCTCCTCCACCCTTATCCTTCACACACACACATATATATATATATATATATATATATATATATATATATATATATATATATATATATATATATATATATATATATATATATATATATATATATATATATATATATATATATATATATATAGAGAGAGAGAGAGAGAGAGAGAGAGAGAGAGAGAGAGAGAGAGAGAGAGAGAGAGAGAGATATTTCATTTTCAGCATTGAAGTTTTACTATTGAAATCAATATGATATTCATATATTGATATTGTATAGTAGAGTTTACAAATGTCAAAGACTTCAAGGTGGTGGTGCTGGTGGTGGCAGTGGTAGTGATGGAAGCAGAAAGGATTAACCAAATATTTCACACCTTTTACGACTTTGAGTCTTCTGCCTCTTGACCTAAAGAAGAAGCTTATCAGGTCATCACCTCAGTGAATAAAATCTTTCTCTCTCTCTCTCTCTCTCTCTCTCTTTCACACACACACACACACACGTGATTAAAAAAGAAGTACAAGCATGGAGAATCCAAGATAAGAAAGACAAGGAATCATTTCAAGAAGTATTTCAAGAACAGTTAAAAGAAAGAGCGCTGTACTCCTGCTATTTCCCATGGGGGCCGCACCCAATCCACATTCTTAGACGAGCAGGACTATAAGGAAGATATGATAGTGAAGGTGAACTATAGTAAGAGAAATGAGGAAGTGATAAGTATGCTTATAACAGATGGCAAGAGGGACATTAATATTATAACAGTATACATACCACCCAGAACCAGTGCTTAGGAATATGAACAGTACCAAATGGTGATGAGAAATACTCTAGACAGAATGAAGCAAGAACTCATCAGAAAGATTAGAGTGATGATAGTTTGTAATAGCTTCAGCAGGGCGAAACAAAAACCAGGCAGCGACAGGTGAGGTGTATTAGAGCTGAGCGACAAAAGGTGTATCCGCCTACATGGCTGTAGCTGAACTCAGCCAAAGTTCACAGGTTTTACAATTGTCAGCTAGCTTGAAACAACGAAAGTAATTCGAATAAAACAGTAAAACATTTGAAGCCTTGAATGCTTCATTAAGTTTACAACACTCCTTCCCCTTTAAAATCAAACTGAATAAAACATGAAACATCTACTATTCATATTAAGATAACTAGCAACTTTATCCTTACACATGGAATTAAACTCTATTTCAACATAAAACAATAAACATACAAACTAAAAAACGTAACACTGAATGCAAACGAACACCCAATAAAACAAGAATATGAGACAGATTAATCCCAAGTGATCTGCAGACGATCTGGTTCCTTGCGAAGTCTCTCTGACCGACGACATGTCACCTCCCGAGGTTGCTCCAGAGCTGGCTGTCGGGCTTCGATCCATGCCGGGCTGTTGTTCCCAAACCTGAGTTGGCACATTGTTGGTGTGCCAAAACAGGTTCCTTGACTTCTCCTGTACTATATGGTGGCCAGTCATTCGAGCGTCCCGAAACAGTTAGGGTGGCACGAACTAAATGGTTCGAACCTTGTTCACTGGCTCGATGCTGAATTCACGATGTCCACAACTGGTGGAGATAAATCATCCGCGTTGCCCTCCTCTTCATCCAGTCTATCTCTTCTTCTTACGTAGTCCAGATGACGTCGCACCGTTATCCATCCAGCAATTTCACCTTAAATGAAACTGGACCAGATTGTTGAATAATTACTCCAGGTAACCACTTTGCACCTGGACTAAAATTGATAACATACACCTTTTCCCCTACTCCCAGTTCTCTCGGTGTGCCTTCCTATCATGATAATTTTTCTGCATTTCCTGTTTCCTTAATACTCTCTGACTTATCCCTGGCATTAATAGGTCCAGACAAGTTCTTAATTTCCTTCCCACTAAAAGTTCCGAAACCCTGTGGTAGTGTGTGGTGTGACCCGATAACGTAATAAAAATTTCATTAATCGCGACTCTAAGGAACCCGCTGTCTCTTTTGTCATGGCCCTTTTCAAAGTCTGCACTGCCTTTTCTGCTAATCCGTTGGAAGCTGGGTGATAAGGGGAGGTTTTGATATGAACGATGCCATTTGGTTTTAGAAATGTTTCAAATTCCTCACTGCAGAAGTTCGTGCCATTATCCGTCACTACAATCTCGGGTAAACCTTGTGACGCAAAAGTAACTTGCAATTTTTCAATCGTAGCAGATGAAGTAGCCGAATTTGTGGCGTGAACATCAATCCACTTAGAATGTGCATCAATTACCACCAGAAACATCTTGCCCATAAATGGCCCTGCATAATCTAGATGTAATCTGGACCACGGCTTCTCTGGCCATTCCCAAGGCTGCAAAGGCGTCGGGAGGTAGATTCCTCAACTGCTGACACTGTGCACACTGCTGAACTACAGTCTCTATATCATAATTCATATTTGGCCACCAAACATAGCTACGTGCAATGCTTTTCATGCGTGACGTCCCTGGGTGTGTCTCATGAAGTTCTGCTAGCACTCTCTTCCTTGCTACCTCTGGTACCACCACCCTTGATCCCCATAATATTACTCCATCCTGCACACTTAACTCCCACTTCCTTCTAAAGAAGGGTTTTTGTGCTTCCACGGTGACGTTTCAGGCCACCCGTACTGAACGTTCCTCCTGACTATAGACAGTATAGGGTCTCGCTCGTCCACCGCCTGATGTCCTTCGCTGTTACTGTCGTCCTGTCCTGCCTCTCCAGCACACACACAACGTCCCCTGGCACCGGCGTATCCTTAGGAGCTTCAGGAAGAGGAAGACGACTCAAAGCATCCGCATTGGTTATATACTTTCCTGGTTTGTGGGTGATAGTGTAATCATATGCAGATAAAGTCAAGGCCCAACGCTGAATACGACTTGAAGCCATCACAGGAACGGGGCGACTCTCATTGAATAAACTCTTAATAACTGAGCGACGCGATGAGGAAAGGAGCGAGGACACTCAGGGAAGGCGGTTTGCACCTCGGCGGCAGTGTTTCAGGTGTGGGGGTCAACATATGGATCCAGACTGTCGTTTTTCGCGCTCTACCTGCTACGTATGCAAGAAGGTGGGGCACTTGGCAAGGGTGTGTCGGAGCAAGGAGGCTTTAATTGCAAAGAAATAGTGTGGGAAGACTACGAAGTGGTGAACGGTGGTGAGTGGGCAGAAGAATTGTTAAAGGTAGCAACAAATAACTTGATGACACAGTGGGTGAGATCACCAACAAGGTGCAGGGGACAAGATGTTGCAGCAAGGTTGGATTTGGTATTTACCAGGGGAATCTCTCTAAAAGAGGAAATTGAACATGAATGTCCCTTGGAGAAAAGCGATCATGATGTCCTAAGCTTTGAGCTGGATACGGAATTAAGCACGAATAAGATTGTGGAACGCAGGGATGAAAAATTAAATTATACTAGGTCAAATTATAACCATATAAGGGAGTTTTTTAATGAAATTGACTGGTCCGTGGTATACCAGGAAAGGGATATGCAATTGAAATATGATAAATTTATGGATTTGTATAACTCTGCTGTGAAAAAGTTTTATGCCATATCACAGAAAGAGGACTTTAAATAATAAACAGTGGTTTAATAGAAATTGTGAAGAAGCAAAAAAGAACAAAGAAAAGGCATGGAAGAAACTTAAGAAAAACAGTGATGTATTATCAAGGGAAGTCTACAAAACAGCAAGGAATAGATATGTTGAAGTAAGGAGAACAGCACAGAAGGAATATGAACAGAGGGTGGTGGAAAATGGTGATAGTGACCCAAAAATGTTTTACAAATTCATAAATGGAAAACTAAATAAAAGGGAGGCAATAGAAAAGGTAAAAATGGGGAAGAAGTATATGAAGATGCTGGAGATATAGCTGAAATTTTGAACGACAACTTTTGCAAAGTGTTTACAAAGGAGGAGCATTTTATGGGAGGAAGGCCTACGGAAATAAAGCAAATGCAGGACATCATGGTTACTAAGGAAGATGTAAGGAAAATTATAAGCAATCTGGATATTAATAAATCAATGGGGCCTGATGGCATATCTGGGAGGTTGCTAAATGAATGTAAGGATCAATTGTTGAACCCCGTATTAGATATTGTGGAAACCTCCATACGAACACGATTAGTCCCGAAATAGTGGAAAAGAGCTGACATTGTGATTATATATAAGAATGGTAGTAGAATGGAACCGCTAAATTATAGACCAGTATCGTTGACTAGTATATTGTGCAAGGTGTGTGAAGAAGTAATTAAAGCTAAGTGGAGTGAGTATCTAGAAAGTGAAAACATTCTGAGTGAAAGGCAGTTTGGTTTCAGAAAAAGAAGATCGTGTGTATCAAATTTATTATGTTTTATTCAAGAGTGATTGGCATACTACAACATAGAGAGGGATGGGTGGATGCTATCTACCTGGACTTGAGAAAGGCCTTTGATAAAGTACCACACAATAGACTGATGTGGAAACTAAAGATGGTGGGAGGAGTAAATGATAAACTAGCAAAATGGATGGAAAATTACTTAATGGGAAGATAAATGAGAACAGTGGTGAGAGGAAGGAAGTCCGAGTGGAAGAAGGTAACCAGTGGAGTTCCACAAGGGTCAGTGTTGGGTCCCATCATGTTTTTGATTTATGTTAATGATATGCCAGTAGGAATTGACAGTTATATGAACATGTTTGCGGACGATACTAAAATTATGAGAAGAGTAAAGAATGTGGAAGATTGTAACAAGTTACAGGAAGATCTTGATAAAATATATGAGTGGAGTAAGGAGTGGCAGATGGAATTTAATATAGACAAGACCCATGTTATGAAAATGGGAAGAAGTAGATACAGACCAAACAGGGATTACAGCCTGGGTGATGAGAAAATTAAAGAGACCAATGAGGAGAAAGACTTAGGAGTAACCATGCAAAACACCTTGTCACCAGAGAAACACATTAACAAGATTTTTTGGAAAACATACAACATGCTTCAAAATATTGGCCTTGCATTCCACTACCTAGATGAAGGAATGATGAAGAAGATATTATGTACCTTAATAAGACCCCAGTTAGAATATGCAGCATGTGTGTGGTCACTGCATATGAAGAAAAATGTGAAGAAGGTGGAAAGGGTACAGAGGCTAGCAACAAGGATGGTACCAGGACTCAGGGAGTTAGACTATGAGGAAAGACTGAGGAAGCTGGGGCTGACCACATTAGAAGAGAGAAGAACAAGAGGAGACATGATAACTATGTATAAATTGGTGAACAAGATTGACATACTGGATAGAGAGTTGATAAAGGTGACCACAAGTAATCATCTCCGAGGACATGGAAAAAAGCTAATAAAGGACATCTGTCTAAATGACGTGAGAAAATACAGTTTCCCGCATTGTAGCATTGATAAGTGAAATAAACTGAGCAGTGATGTCGTTGATGCGGTGTGTGTCAATCAGATGAAAGAGAGATATGACAGGAATGGACAAGGAGACAAGTCACAGAGAGCTTAGCTCGGGCCCTGTAATACACAAATAGGTAAATACAAATAGGTAAATACACACACACACACACACACAATGTCGTGTGTAACTAATTTATTGAGTTTATATTTTAGAATAGTTGATAGAGTACAAGAGAGAGAGGGATGGGTTGACTGTATTTTTTTGTATTTAAAAAAGGCATTGACAGTGTCACATGCAAGATTACTATGGAAGTTAGAGGAGAAGGGTGGCTTAAAATTTAGGAAGCGCATTGAGATGGATAGAAAATTATTTGAGGGGGAGAGAAATAAGGATGGTAATTAAAGATATGAAGTCCAAGTGGAGAGCAGTAGAAAGCAGAGTGCCACAGGGGTCAGTATTGGCACCAGTACTTTTCCTCATTTATATTAACGACATGCCAGAAGGAGTGAACAGCTACATAAATCTGTTTGCAGATGATACAAAACTGTGCAGAGCTATAAAGCAAAAAGAGGATTGTGAAATACTGCAAGAAGACCTAAATAAGATCTGGGAATGGAGTAAAAAGTGGGAAATGGAATTCAATGTGAACAAAAGCCATGTCATGGAAATGGGAAAGAGTGAAAGATGTCCCGTGGGCATCTATAAGATGGGAGATGGAGTAGAACTGGAGAAAGTAAAAAAGGAAAAGGACTTAGGAGTGACGATGGAAGAAAACAGTCAACCAGTAAGCCATATTGATAGAATTTTTAGAGAAACATATAATTTGCTAAGGAATATTGTAATAGGATTTCACTACATGGACAAAGAAATGATGAAAAAATTGATAAGTACAGGTGTCCCTCGGTTAACGATCGACTACTTAACGATATTTCGCTCATACGATCCCTCCAAATTAATCCCTATTTTTTGGTTAACGATCGCCAAAATTCGGTTAACGATCGGATTGACCAATCGCAATCGCGATCGCAATCGCGATCGCAGCGCCTCCATCCACCCGCGGCCCGTGCAGTAAACACACCACAGTCTTTCCCGCTGTTTTGATTGTGCAACAACAACTCTATCACGCTCGCTCTAAACTTCTTTTTGTGCTTATTTGTGATCAAGTGAACTTAGTGATGGCTTCCAAGCGACCCAACGATTGTTCTCCACCGGGAGATAAGGCTAAAAATCGAGAAAGAGCATTGGCCTTGATATTAAGTTGAACATTGTGACTCGTCATGAGGGTGGTGAAGGGGTAAACTCTATTGCTCGTGCCCTTGGTTTATCTCAATCAACTGTATCAACAGTTCTCCAGAAAAAGTACAAGTGAAGCAGCAGGCCAACCAAGTCACAAACCTGCACAAACACACAACAACTCGTAACAGGGAACCGATTATGGAAAAATTGGAACGTTTGCTGAGGCTATGGATTGAAGACCACACACACCGCCGCATGCCTCTTTCTACCCAACTCGTTACTACTAAGGCACTGAGCCTGTGGGAGGACCTGAAACCAGAATTCAACATAGGCGAGACAGTGTCCTTCAAGGCCAGTAAGGGGTGGTTTGAACGTTTCAAACATCGTGGGAGTCTACACAACCTCAAGGTTAGTGGGGAGGCAGCGAGTTCGGATCAACCCGCTGCAAACGCCTTCAAGCCTTTGCTTAAAGAGCGCATCGAGGAAGGAGGTTATTCAGCCAAGCAGGTTCTAAACTTTGACGAGACAGGCCTGTATTGGAAGAAGATGTCATCGAGAACGTTTATAGCACGTTTATAGCACTCCTCAAGGTAAGTACTACCAATTCTAAAGGTGTAAATAACAACTAACAACATAGAAAGTGTCGTTTATTTACGCATCGCGAAATACATGTATGTAGTTGATAATTTCAAATCCCTCAGTTAGCGATCGTTTCGGTTAGCGATCTGTTTTTGGGAAACGTAACCCTATCGTTAACCAAGGGATACCTGTACTATAATAAGACCCAGATTGGAATATGCAGGAGTAGTGTGGACCCCTCATAAAAAGAAACACATAAGGAAGTTGGAGTGACTACAAAAAATGGCTACAAGAATGGTTCCAGAATTTGAAGGGACGACATATGAGGAGAGACTAAAGGCTATGGATCTACCAACCCTGGAACAGAGAAGAGAGAGAGGGGATCTGATACAAGTTTATAAATTTATCAACGGAATGGACCAAGCGGATAATGAGAAACTGATCCTGAGAGAAGAATATGACATCCGAAGCACAAGATCGCATAGTAAAAAGCTGAGAAAAGGAAGATGTCTGAGAGATGTTAAAAAATATAGTTTCCCGCAAAGACGTATTGAGACATGGAACAGTTTAAATGAAGAAGTGGTGTCTACAACGAGTGTGCATACTTTTAAAGTAAGATTAGATAAGTGTAGATATGGAGACGGGGCCACACGAGCATGAAGCCAAGGCTCTGTAAAACTACAACTAGGTAAATACACACACACACACACACATTCTGAGGTCCCGGGAAGGGACAGGGCATGGACCAGGAGGGGAGGGTCAAGTGGGTGGAGCTTTAAGGCTTAGTTTTTGAGGGAGTTTAACCAATCCAAGGGAACCTGAAGCCTTCACCTGGTGTGGATGTGCCAGGTATTGCTACTGAAAAATATATGGGCTAAGATGGCAAGGAGTTTACTGGTCGCATCTGTATCTCTGTACACTGCATTGAGCCATCCATCTCTCCCTTGTACCTCATCTATCATCTATTACCATATATGATGGCATATAGGACACATGAGCACATCAAATTTTGATAAAAAGTTTTTAGTGTATTTAAGCATAGACTGCTGAAAGCAACGTAACAACACATTATACAAGCAGAAAACGTGGTCAATTTGCAGATGCACCCAACTATGGAAACTGGTATGTGGCTTATGTTTTTCTGGTGAGAAATCTAGCGAAATGATTGATGGTATATGTCATGTCCTTCACAAAGAAATATTTTTCGAGTTATGATTGTTTCTTGAATTCCAATTTATGCCTGCCTCTCATTCCAACAATATTGGGGTACCTATGGGAAATAGGGTTTTTGAGTGGGGGAGCATTACATGGAGTAATGTGAATTGCAAAGCAAGTCTGAAATCAATAAATTTACACCCAAAATATGCTTTTATAGCGGGTGGACACAGGGTGCTGCGGGTGGACGCAGCAGCCAAGTTGTGATTAATCACACAGAAAATATGTTTCAATGAGGGTATTCACCTAAATTAGTAATTGATAGGGTACCCTTGTGCCTTCTTGACCTTTTTGAGTCTCTTGGGAAGTGAATCACCCAGGTGGTGGAGATACTGAGCGTCAATATTGTCCCATATGTCCTGAATAGTGGCTTGGAGGCGTGGGAGGGAGGAGATATCTCTCTCCTTTAGTTTCAGTTTTATGTAAGACCACAGTAGTGAATTTGTGGGCCAAGGTTTTAAAAGACTGACATTGCAGAAATCAAACCAGTCAACAATTAACTTTGCCGTATGGTACGGTGCACCATCTTGCATGAAGGTATCAGCATTGCACTTTTCCATACACTCATCTAACTTCACTAGAATTAGCTCAAAGTAGTTATTTTAGTTTATACGAACATTCCTAGGCAAAAGCACTAATTTTCCAAGACCATAGTAAGAAAAAACATCCCCACACCTTCAAAGAATCTGGGTTTTAATGTATGTGTTGTGTAGCATGGATCATAACGGTTACTACCGGGTCTGTGGTACACACGGTTTTTCTGGTTTTCTGTAACCCGGAAGCTTGCCTCATCTGACCAAAGTATCCTACGCCACTTATCTGAGTCCCAATCTTTGTGCTGAGACACAAAATGCAAGCCTACTGTTAAGGTGACCACTTATGAAGCAAGGTTTTGAAACTGTGCTGCAACTCCATTATCCCATGTCGCCTTTCGCATATCTCCGCACGCTCTTTTCACTTGTTCCAGCCAGGAAAGAGGGCTCCTGGCCTTAAGTTCCTTGCTGTGTGCTTGGTCTCAAGCTGTCTTCGAATAATATTCAGAGTTATCTAGCTCACACTGCGCTTACGCCCTTCAAGCTTGTAATATGGTGGCGAAGCGTCTCTTCCTCCCTCATGGTAAATTTTGGTCCAACGTTGAATGGTTCTGAGAGCTATGCCAGTGTTCGTGGCAACTTCTTGATTTGACTTATTCTCCCTCATTAAGGTACAAATGACTGAGATTTGGGCCTTACTAATTAGTTTCCTAGGTCCCATAATAGGTAGTAACAGGGCACAATGGTAAGCTCACGCATCCACAAAAAGGGGCCGCTGGGGGGGTGAAAGAAAATTCAAATGCAAGCACACGAACCACAGGTAAACGTTGACTAAGGAAACATATCATCTACTTTGATTACTAGAGCTGCAGAGTTGTCAGATAGCGATATACAGCGAATCCCACCGTATGTTTAAGAGTTAAGAAGGGATGAATGAAATTTGGTCAGAGTGGATGTCATGGTCCCTTTCGCGCCTTCTGCTCGACTAGCAGTGTAGTGCTATTAGATCTCACTGGGAGTAAATTATTGTTTCCGTAGGTGTCTACTACTTCCTCCTCCTGGTTAACTCTTGCATTAGATAGTTCGACAGAGTAGGAGTGAGAGGAAGAAGAAAGGCTTGTGCAGTGAGGCTGCCAGAAGACGGGAGGCATGCAGTTAGCAAGATCAGTAGAGCAGTTAATATGAAAATAATGGTAGAAGATAGTAAGGGATGCAACTTTCTGGTAGTGAAAAAGAAGCTGAAGACAGTCAGCCAGAGGAGAGGAGTTGATGAGATGAAAAGCTTTTGATTCCCCCTATCTAATAGAATTTTGTGAGTGGAACCCCCCCCATACATGGGTTGATGAAGTCCTTATACAGAGTCAACAGTTGGGGTAGATGAGAAAATGGCAGAGATGGCTCAGAACACTGGACTTCATAGAAGCTGTTTTTAGTAAGAGATGAGATGTGACATTTTGAGTTTAGATTATGAGTAAAGGACAGGCCAAGGATATTCATTGTAGAAGAGGGGAACAGTTGAGTGTCATTGATGAAGTGAGGATAGTTGTCTGGAAGGGTGTGTCGAGTTGATAGATAAATTGCGTTTTTTTTTAGGCATTGAACACTAAGTTTTCTCTGCCCCAATCAGAAATCTTGGAATGATCTGAAGTCAGACATTCTGCTGCATTCCTACATGATCTGTTGACTTCCTGAATGGTTGATTGTCTCTGAAAAAATATGTAGGATGGTATCGTCAGCATAAAAGTGGATAAGGCAAGAATTTTGGATATGAATATCAAACATAAATAATAGAAAGAGAGTAGGTGACAGGACAGAACCCTGAGGAACACTACTATTAATAGATTTAGAAGAACAGTGACCGTCTACCAAAGTAGCAATAAAACAGTCAGAGAGAAAACTTGACATAAAGTTGCAGAGAGGAGGATAGAAGTGTTAGGAGGGTAGTTTTGAGATCAAAGCTTTGTGCTAGACTGTCAAAAGCTTTTGATATGTCTAATGTAACAAAAAAGTTCCACTGAAATCTGTAAAAGAGGATGATCAAGACTTAGTAAAGAAGGCCAGTTCATCAGTACGGCAGCTCTGATGGTAGCCATATTGGTGGTTGTATTATTTCATGAATGACAAAAAGTTTAGAATATCTTAGATTTAATTGATTTTGTTGCATTTGTTATTATTACAATGTTTCCTTTTAAAATAATTTATGGACATTAGAAACTATTGTCTGAAACTATCTCTTGTTTGAAATTTTGTTTTATTGTTAAAAATGGGACAATTTTGACACAATCACTGATGGATATACAAATAATGTGACTAAATCATTTCAAGCAGTTAGAATTACATCAGATATATAGTGATTTAAAGTCTTTAGTGAAAAAAGGAAGTTATTGAAAAACAAATATTCAAATTGCTAGACCACAGGAACCCTACCCCCAAAAAATGTATTTGTTTTGTGAACAGAGTTGGAGGATATTGCTCAGTCCCTGCAAAATCATCCCCCACCAGAAGTGAAAGTGGTGGGTCCTCAGGGAAACTGTCAAAGATCCTGCTATGGTTCTGTTTCATCCATCCTTAATACTGATTGTGGACACCTAGATGATACCTCCACCACCAACACCACTGGTGTCCACTGCCCAAATATGACTCCTAGCAAAATGCAGCGGCGACTCAAGTGAGTACATTTGATTATTTATAGTATTTAGGGTGTTGGAGGTGAAAAAGTGTAAAACACTATATCTTGATGGATATGCAATGTTGTGTTTGAAAGCAGATGAAATCTTTGTTGTAGAGTGGTTAGATTCTTGATGCACATTGTCTAACTAGCACAGCACCACTGGAGTGGGCAAATGTATGTGTAGTTCTACTGTATATTAGAAAATGGGATAAGCATGAGTGCTCTAATTGCAAAAGTATCAGGCTATGGTGTATGGAAAGGTAATGATAAAGAGAATCAAAGAAGGTATAGATGGAGTAATATGGAATGTATAAGGGTGTTTCAGGAAAGGGAGGGACTGTGTAGATAAGGTGTTTGCTGTAAGACCTTGACACTTCCCTCAACCTTTTCTTGATTAACTTCTGCAACATTTGTGGACCTAGATCTAATTTTCGATCTCTAGAACACCATCTCTCCTCTGCCAAGTCCTATCTTCTTTTCCTCACCAAAACACAGGTGTCTGAGGCAACTGACAATAGTACCCGTTCTATTCCCTCATACTTTCTCTATCCTCATTTTCATTCCAAAGCTGGATGTTGCATCTATGTGTGCAAGGATTTAACTTGCTTTCATGCCTGTGCTCTTCAATTTTCTGAGTTTTCTATCCATCTGGCTTTAACTTTCTAAGTGAAGCACATTCTGTCTCTCTATCCTTTTGTAGAGATCTTCATCTTTGGAGATTTCAATGTTCACCACCAGCTTTGGCTTTCCTCTCCCTTCACTGACTGTCCTGGTGAAATAGCCTTCAACTTTGCTATCCTCCATGACCTAGAGCAACTGGTGCAACACTGTACTTGCATTCTTGACCATCCTGGAGATACACCCAACATTCTTGACCTTTACCTTACCTCTAATCCTTTTGCCTATGCTGTTACCTTATCTTTTCCGTTGGACTTCTCTGATCACAACTTCATATCTGTATATCTTGTCCTATTTCTCCAATCCCTCCTCAGGATCCCCCAAGGCAGAGGTGCCTTTGGCATTTTGCCTGTGCCAGTTTGGGGGACTTGATGAGGTATTATTCTGATTTTCCCTGGAATGATTGCTTTTTCCATGTCAGAGACCCATATCTCTGTTTTGAACGTAGAACAGAGGTGATAGTGTCTGGCATGGAGGCGTACATTCCTCACTCTTTTTCTCAATCTAAACCTTGGTTTAATTTAACTTATTCTCATGCTATATGTGATAGAGAGGTTGCCCACAAAAGGTACTTGAGCCTTCCATCTCCTGAATCTCACGCACTTTATATTTCTGCCTGGAATCATGCCAAGTCTATTCTTCAACATGCCAAACACTCCATAAATAGAAAATGTCGAAATCTTTCAAACTCAAACTCGTTTTGAGACTTCTGACATCTAGCCAAAAACATCTTCAATAACTTTACTTCTTCATCTTTCCCTCCTTTATTTCATCCTGATGATATCACTGTCATCTCTTCTGTCTCTAAAACTTAACTCTTCTCTCAAATCTTTTGCTAATAACTCTACTTTGGATGATCTGTGTTTGTTTCTTCCTCTTCTCCTCCCCATGACTATTTCATTCCATCACTTAGAATTCTTTGTAATGATTTTTTCCATGCCCTTGTAGGCCTAAACCCTCAGAAGGCTTATTGACCTGATGGGGTCCCTCCTATAATTTTCATAAACTGTGCTACCATGCTTGAAACTTGGCTGCCCAAACTCTTTCAACTACCTAAGTCTATTGATTTCTACCTTTCCTTCTTGCAGGAAGTTTGCCTACATTCAGCCAGTTTCTAAAAAAGTTGACTGTTCTAATCCTTCAAACTACCATCCTATAGCTTTAATCTTTTGCTTGTCTAAAGTTTTTTAATCTATCCTCGGTAGGAAAATTCATAAATTCACAATCTCCTATCTGATTGCTAGCATGGCTTTCATCAAGGTCACTCTGCTGGTGATCTTCTGGCTTTCCTTACTGGGTCTTGGTCATCTCTTTTAGAGATTTTGATGAAACTTTTGCTGTTGCATTAGACATATCGAAAGCTTTTGATAGAGTCTGGCACAAAGCTTTGTTCTCAAAACTGCCCTCCTATGGCTTTTATCCTTCTCTCTACAACTTTATCTCAAGTTTCCTTTCTGACTGTTCTATTGCTATTGTGGTAGACAGCCACTATTTTTCTCCTAAATCTATTAATAGTGGTTCTGTCTTGTCACCCACTCTCTTCCTATTATTCATTAATTATCATGTTAACCAAACTTCTTGCCATATTCACTCATATGATGATGATACAAATAAAGGTCGACCAATATGTTTTTTTTTCAGGGCTGATACCAATACTGATTATTAGTAGGCAAGGAGGCTGATAACCGATATTTGGAACTGATATTCATTTGCAGTACATAAATATATATACAGTAAGGTCTCGGTTTACGTCAGAGTTACGTTCCTGAAACATGACGTAAGTCGATTTTGTACGTAACTCGAGTTTCCGTACATTTCAAAGCATATTATCGAGTTTTCAACCAATCATTGTTTATGGTCATTCAGGTAAGTTAAAGGTTATATTGTTATATTATTTACAACTACGTAGGAATATGAAACACAAGTTTGTTTTTGTTGTTGATTAGGGCCACGAACGCGAAGGACTGCAGGTTGTCGAGAGGGGTGGACGCCTGAGGCCGCCAGGAGGGTGGGCAGGTCGAATGTTGTGACGCCCAGGGGGGACAGCTGGGAGCGTAGTGCAGTGCGGTGGAAGTAGAAGCGTGGGCAGCGGGGCAGGAAATGCAATAGGAAAGGGCAATAGGGATCAGCAGACAGGCGCGAGTGTCGTGTGGCTCAGGCGAAGGCTCCGGAGTTGTTATTGTTGTGATGGGTGCGCGAGCCCTCAAGGTCGTCAACCTCCCCGTTGTCATGGTAACGGGCTTCCCATTTTCTTCCCTCCCTCACACACAGCTGCTGCCTCCCTTCTCATGTCTTTTAATTATGTCCTCTTTTTCTTGCAGCATAATGGTTTTCCTTTTCTTAGCATCACTGCTGTCACTAAGAAGTTTTCTCTTTGGTGCCATTGAGCAAGATACAAAGAACTTGAGTCAGTAAATGCAGAAGTAGGATAACACTCTTGCCAGGGGCAATGGTATGGTGGAACTGAGGCAGGGTGTTATTGTATTCAAGCATGAGGCGGGCGGTGTGGCGGGCAACCACCAACAATAACAATAAATCCCGCACTTTACGATTTATAAATTTTCAATTTTTTTAATCTTAAATTACCTTATAGTGGACTGACGTAACTACGAGTTTGATGTAACTTGAGACCGACGTAACCCGGGACTTTACTATATTGTGAGGGGCACCGCATTATTTCCCCTTTAATTTATTATTTTGTGTTGTATGGTGGTCCCCCGCACGGGCCTCAGGCTGTTCCGCAGTGCGGCCACCCTCCCCCTCTCTGTTCCCACCATCTCGCTGGGCCTGGCAGGCATCGAGTCAGTACCTAGCCAGCTTTTAGCAGAGATAGACACGCGCGCTCTTAGTTTCCTGGCATAGTGTTGAGACGTGTGGCTAGGCTGTTCTGGGTGCTCAACAGTCTCGGTCTGGGAGTTGTGCCCTCCTTTTGAAGTAGCTGGTTTGCTGCTGGTTAGGCCGTGACAGTGTGGAGCAATGGATTTGTTGTTCCAGGGGAGAGTGTAGCTGGTTTGGCTGCATTTCCCAGGGTTTTTGCGTTCGTCCCCTCCTGTTGAGTGACGACGTGGAGGGATGCTGTAAGGTCTCGTCCTGATTGTTGCTTTGAGCTTGCTGTGGTCACCAGTATGGTTTGGTGGGCAGCTGTGTGCCACCACCATCGTTTTGTGTAGTTTCTGTAGTATATATTGATTATAGTGGCCTTAGCCACACACACTGGTTGTCTGGTGGGAAACTTCATGCTGTCTCCCAGTCGGCGTGCAGTCATCGTCTGTACGACCTGTTAGCTACGCGTATCTTGACTCCCTGCGTGTCTGGTTGTCACTCGGAGTTGGTAGCTGGGCTTGTGTATACCATCGAATGTGGGATATGCATTGTGTCTTGTAGTAAGCCGTAGGCACGTGGAGTCAGTCTTGACAGGTGCTGGCAAGCATCTGTTGCATTTAATAATATAGTAATATACACCACGCGTCTTGTCCCAGTCTGTGGGCACTTGCAGCCTGGGTACAAGACGTGTGGAGAGGCATTAATACTCCCGTAGAGAAGTGGGTGGAATTGTCCTTGTGGGCGGTTTCTCTGCGGAGTATTAAGGCTTCGCCCGTAACACATAACTTATACACCATCTATGATTTCTACTTGGTTTGCTGTCAGGAGGAGGAGTTGCTAAGGAGATTCCCTAGCAGTGGGGGAAGTTATACACTGCCGGCAACCTCTATTTCTGTGGTATTATTTGTTTACTACTAGGGGCTGCGTGTGCAAGGCTCAGGGAAGGGATTGGTACATGCTGGCGTCATTACCAAATCCTTATTAGGCACGAGTGAGAGCAGAGTGTCTCGTTGCCTCGCTGTACTGTTGTGACGCCGTGGGGGGACGGCAGTCTGGTGTGAGTTTGCACACTTTCAGCAGAAAGAATCTGAGTGTTGCGACTACTGTGAAATATAGAGTTGGGGATCCTGTAGAGCGTCATACTCCCTGGTGAGCAGACGTAACATAGTAATTTGGTGACCTCGCCAAGTGCTTTATAGTGGTGTAGTGTTTATTGTGTGGGGTATTATTACTTATATTATTTTATTTTTGTGAGAACGAGTCCCTATGAACACCATGGAGGGAGTTACTGGCCTGTTCACCTACCCATTAGAAGATGAGGGTGCACGTGCGGGTATGAGCCGGCAAGACGCTGGCAGTGACTCACCACGTTGGTATGATGAGTCTTTGGCCGCGTGTGGGGTCAGTGGGGACGCACCTATGTCTCATGATAACGGATGTGGCGGTCCCAGTGAAGGTGATATGGGACATATTAGCTCTGGCAGAAGTATCGGAAGCAGGGGAGGCTCCCGACGATCTAGTCCAGCGAGCAGTAGTGCTGATAGTGTCCAGTCAGCTACCAGACTGGAGGAACTGAGATTGAAGCTGGAAATAAGAAAAATGGAGATAAAAGCAGAAGATAGGCAAGAGTCAAACAGACTAGCTGCTGAGGAGAGATGAGACATTCAGAGACTAGCAGCAGAGAAGGAGGCTAGAGAGATGGAAATGATGAGATTGGAGCTGGAGAGGGAAAAGACAGATAAAGATAGAGAGTTGGAAGTGGGAGAGAATTCGCCATGCTGTAAGTACGCCTGGAGTTATTGGAGGTACAGGAGGAGAATGAGAACAGAGTGTAGAGCGTACTTTAGTTCAAAGTCTCCAGCTAGTTCCTGAGTTTGATGAGGCTAAAGTGGCTGAATGGTTTGTTCGCTTTGAGAGGAAGGCCAAGGAGTTTGCTTGGTCTCGAGAGAAATGGGTCGGCTTGGTCGCAAATAAGCTCAAGGGAAAAGCCTTGGAAGTTTATGACAAAATGTCAGCTGATGATGTGGATGATTATGAGGAGTTTAAGGCTGACATCTTGTGGGCATATAAGCTGCAACCAGAAGCCTATCGCTTGCAATTTAGAGGAAAGAGGAAGCGAGCTAGCGACTCCTACCTTGAGTGTGCTCATTCATTGGAGCAAGTGTTTGAGAGGTGGATTGCAAGCGAGGGTGTTGACTCTCTCGAGGCCCTGAAGGAGTTAGTAGTTATGGAGCAATTTATTGACATTACTGATAAGGAGTTGGTACCTCTGTTGAGGAAGAAGAGGTTTAGGACTTTGAAGGAGGCTGCTACGTGGGCTGATAATTATGTGTTGGCCCACCGTCCTGTACAGCAGCCTGGGAGTTGGAATCATAAGGAAGGTGGTCCTAGGGGAAGCCCAGGGAGTGGTGGCAGTTCTTTCCTGGGCTCTTCAAGCCATTTTAGATGATATACTGGATTTGGCAGTAAGATGGGTTTGGGAAAGCCCCAGGCCCCCACCCCTCCTTTTTCTGCGAAGGATGGGGCAGCGGGGAAGGCGGCCCCCAAAACACCCTAGTATGATTACCAGCCCACGTGCTATCACTGCCGAGCAAAAGGGCATTTTAAGTTCAATTGCCCAAAGTTAGTAACAACTGAAACTCCAAGTCCTCACAGAAGCCAGTTGCCTTGCGGGTGTGGCCAGACAAAGTTTGTAATGATCAGTTGACTGCTCCTTCAGGCTTTAGAGTTGAGAAGGCACAGCGTGTGCATGAGTCGTGTTTGGAAGAGGGAGAGCAGGTTGGCTCACCTGTCCTTCCCCCATTTGCCACGCCCGCTCTTACCAAAAATAGTGAGCTTGATTGGTGCCGTCCTTTCCTGTGTGGAGGCACTGTTGAGATTGATGGCACAAAGTATCCCGTCACCGTACTGCGAGATACGGGTGCACAGCAGTCAGTGTGCCATAATGTCACTGGATAGAAGGTGACATCTAGCCAGGCAGTGTTGTGTCGTGGACTTAACACTGTGGAGGAGTTCGTGACGGTTGAGGTGACGCTGTCATGTCCCCTTGTCACTGCTACGGCTCAGGTAGCAGTAGCAGACAAATTGCCAGTTGAAGGAGTGGACTTCCTGCTTGGGAATGATTTGGCTAGTGGTCGTGTATGGATTCCAACCTCTGATGAGGGTGAGGTTGTTGAGGAGTCTGGGCAAATGGTGCAGGACTCTGTGAATGTTGTTACCCGCTCTCAGGCCTGTCGGGCTGAGAGAGAGCCTGTTACTATCCAAGAGGCTGCTAGCAGCCAGGTGGGATTGACTCCAGATGGAAGTAGCAGTGCTGATGTGGTGGAGCCAGTGTTGGCAAACGCTTGCCAGTGAGTTCAGGTGTAGAGGTTGACGGTGACGGCATGGAGTCACCTTCATGCTGTCTCCCAGTCAACGTGCAGTCATCATCTGTACGACCTGTTAGCTACGCGTATCCTGACTCCTGGCATGGCTTGTTGTCACCCGGAGTTGGTAGCTGGGCTTGTGTATACCATCGGATGTGGAATATGCATCGTGTCTTGTAGTAAGCCGTAGGCACGTGGAGTCAGTCTTGACAGGTGCTGGCAAGCATCTGTTGCATTTAATAATATAGTAGTAATATACACCACACGTCTTGTCCCAGTCTTTGGGCACTTGCAGCCTGGGTACAAGACGTGTGGAGAGGCATTAATACTCCCGTAGAGAAGTGGGTGGAATTGTCTTTGTAGACAGTTTCTCTGCGGAGTATTAAGGCTTCGCCCGTAACACATAACTTATACACTATCTATAATTTCTACTTGGTTTACTGTCAGGAGGAGAAGGAGTTGCTAAGGAGATTCCCTAGCAGTGGGGGAAGTTATACACTGCTGGCGACCTCTATTTCTGTAGTATTATTTGTCTACTACTAGGGGCTGCGTGTGCAAGGCTCAGGGAAGGGATTGATACATGCTGGCGTCATTACCAAATCCTTATTAGGCACAAGTGAGAGCAGAGTGTCTTGTCACCTCGCTGTACTGTTGTGACGCCGTGGGGGGATGGCAGTCTGGTGTGAGTTTGCACACTTTCAGCAGAAAGAACCTGAGTGTTGTGACTGCTGTGAAATATAGAGTTGGGGACCCTGTAGAGCGTCATAGTCCCCGGTGAGCAGACGTAATAATATGTATATATATATATATATATATATATATATATATATATATATATATATATATATATATATATATATATATATATATATATATATATATATATATATATGTTTATATATATATATATATATATATATATATATATATATATATATATATATATATATATATATATATATATATACACACACACACACACATACAGATAACTCGATTTATGCGATAGATGCGTTCCAAGAGGCATCGCATATATCAAAATTCGCGCAAAACAAACATGTAATTCTCATAAGAAACAATAAATAATTAAGGGGATGCAGAATGTAGTCCAAAAAAATTCGTGCAAAATACTCTTTATTTGGCTAAATTAACATGTTTTTTTTTATTATTTACCATTCTAAATACTAGGAGTATATTTAAAGTAAAGGGAAAAGCAAGAAATAATAAGAGAAAGCAAAAAATGATAAGAGAAAACAACAAAACAAACGAAAACAAAACACTCACTGCGTCACTGCCTTTACCACTCACATCACAGTCAATCATCATCTTCCTCTGAGCTTTACCACTTTATCAAAAATCCACTTATCAAAAATAACCTTACATGCAGAAGAAGATGAAGGACGTTTTGGGGCAATCTTGGTGAATTATAGGGAGATTAGAGAGATTCTGTCTGTACTCAGTGCTGGCAGACTGCACATGAGGCACGAGAAGAGTGGGAGCTGGATCCAAGATTCTTTAACAATGTCAGAGCAACCTCCTGCTGTGAAATGGCATCCATGAACGTTTGGAGGGACGGTAACAAGGTTGCTAAGAGGTTGCTCTTAGGCTGCTGGTAACACCACCTCTCCAAGTGGTGTTACTGTCTTATACAGGCAACCCCTGCTTAACAAAGGGGTTACGTTCCTAAAAAATTCTTCATTAAGCGAAACTTCGTTCAAACCAATTATAACAAATTTAACTCCTGACTTGAACTTCCATTGAGAGTAAACAAAGCAAGAGTGCATCATAGTACAGTGAAAGGTTTAATGAAAGTAAAAATTATGAAATTAAACATTTAGGCAGTTTAATTTAAATCATTATAATGTACACTAATGTATGTATATACGTAACTTTATAATGTTGATGATCTTAAATTTATGAAGGGAGGAAGAGTGGAGCAGGAAAGACACTAGCTGGCAACCTGTGGAATGTAAACAAAGGGCATATCATTGTATCATACAAAACTTATGTACCACATTTCCATAAGGCTTTCCATTTCATCCATTGCAGAGTCATGAGTTCAGGTGGTTCTTTTAGCTTGCAAGGAAGATACAGTCTCACCAGCCTTCTTAATAGAGTCTGCTGACTTGATAATAGTAGAGACAGTAGATGGAGTCAAGATGGTGGCAAGCAATGCTATTAATTTTCTTGCCTCTCTCGTGTCTGTGAATAATAGCCAGCTTCACTTTGAGAGTAAGAGACTTCCTGGTCTTCTTAGTAACACTAGATGACATTGCAGGGCAAGTTGCAGGGCATTTTGGTGGCCTGTTGAGCAAGGGAAGATGAACTGCTGCTGGACACGTTTTGTTTTGAACAAAGAGTGGGGAAGGGTGAGTGAGTGAGTGGTGTGCGTTTTGTCCACGAGAGGCGCTGGTGTATTCAAAAGCCTGTCGGCTTGCATGATACAGCGGGGCTTTCAAACTTGGAAAAAAATTACCCGGATAAAATTTTTTTAAAGCGAGTTTGGTGTTCGTTATATGAGTAGATGGTAATAAAAGGAAACTTTCGTTGTAGCGAAATTTCGCTGTGTGAACATTCATTAAGCAGGGGTTGCCTATATATATATATATATATATATATATATATATATATATATATATATATATATATATATATATATATATATATATATATATATATATTTGTTTACATTCCACAGGTTGCCAGCTAGCATCTTTCCTGCTCCACTCTCCCTCCCTTCATGAATTTAAGATCAACATTATAAAGTTACTTACAAACATACATTAGTATGCATTATAATGACTTAGTCTTAAATTAAACTTCTTAAATGTTTAACTTCATAATTTTTACTTTCATTAAAACTTTTACTGTACTATGATGCACTCTTGCTTTGTTTACTCTCAATGGAAGTTCAAGTCAGGGGTCAGACTTGTCATAATTGGTTCTCTCTCTCTCTCTCTCTCTCTCTCTCTCTCTCTCTCTCTCTCTCTCTCTCTCTCTCTCTCTCTCTCTCTCTCTCTCTCTCTCTCTCTCTCTCTCTCTCTCTCTCTCTCTCTCTCTCTCTCTCTCTCTCTCTCAAAATGTTTGCAAAGTGATCTAATTTGTATGTTTTTTGCAAAAAACATATAGAATACATGCAATAGGAGTTGCTGGTGGTGGAACCTCGTACATCTGTATCAGAGCCCAGAACATCACTATCTTCGCTCTCTATTATTGTAGAAACTGTCAATTCTAAAGCCCTTCTGATACCACTCTCATTCAAAAGTTGTATCCCCACAACATGGCGGGAGACCCGAGGTGTAGAAGTAAGGTGTGCGGAAGAGGTGGCGGAATTGGACACTATGAGATCACTGTCACTCCTACCATCCATCGTGGGAGTTGGTGAAACAGTGACGTATAACATTAGTCTGGTTGTATTTCTGGGAAAAGTGAATACCAGAAGCATTTTTGAGGAAAAGCAGGCAAACCACTTTTTCTGGGGTAGTTTTTCACGCTGAACATGAATCTGTTGTTTGCCGAGCCCAAAAATGCCTAATAAGGTCACTAATTAAGGTCAAAGGTCAACGAGTGCAAAATTTAAAAAATTTCAAAAAATTATTTATTTGACATACTCTATTTTGCATAGTAAGGTTCTTACAGGCTTTCAAAATCTGAGAAAACGAGGAAAACGTGAAAGAAAAAAAAAGTTATTTTGTGAATATCTCTGTATTGGAGCAACTTTTACTTGTTTAACATACTGTTTCCTTTCACTTTCATTTATGTGACTACATGCCACAAGTGAAATGGTTTGACTGACTCCTATCCATAACTAATTCAAAAGTAACATCATCATCAATTTTCAATTGCACACTAAGACTTATTAGCCTCCTAATTAAGGTTAAAGGTCACCAGGTGCAAAGTAAACTCATGAAGCTAACAGCTGTTCCGACAGTCAATCGTTGAAAGTTCATGAGCCGGGGCCAGTATGATTGGCATGTATCTGATGATAGTTTTGTTTGTCATCAACCTTCTGCTATGCAACTGATTGAATGTGGTCCAGGAACATTTTTTGTCCTCTCCTTGCATAGATGCTAAGAATGCCATGTCCCAATCCACACTGTCTTGTAGAGCATTGGAAGTATCTTTCTCCTTTTGAAACCATCCTGTTTCAACCCCACTGAAATCAGAAACGAGTGTGTTCTTGTTGATGAACACCTCATGAATCTTTTCAATTGAAGGTGGGATATCCAAAGTTGATGTATTCAACTTCAGCTGGTCCCCTCTGCCATGCAGCTACCTGTGTAGCGTGAAATGTATTCTTTCCATCTAGGGTTGAGTCATTGATATCAATATTGTCACCGGAAAAATACACAAATCTTCCGGAGACCAGATTGCTGGGTACCACCGCCCCAGTTTGTGGATCAAGCGCTTTCAGAGTGTTTTCAGCCATTGCTGTATCATACTTTAGAACCCGGTTGTAGCTGATTATTTTCCCAGCATTATGGAATAATTCAACCAGTTTCTTTGATCGAGTTGATTGGTGCAGAGTCAAACCCATTCCAACATGTTTAGGCGGTGCTTTCTTGTCTCCGCATACACCATAAACCATATCTTGCCCAATGCTTAGGACCCTTGTTTTCTTTGCCCAATCAATTTCAGACATCTCACATGCATCAAACTCAGCATCAACACCACTTTGGCCACCAAACAAGATATTGACAAACATGAACACAGAAGGAGGTATGCTGGCCAACTCTGCCTATTCACTGACATCACAGCCCTCGAATGCAGGATGTGACATGATATCACTGCGAAGTCTAAGAGCAACATGGACTAAGGACAAAAAATCATCGTCCTGTTCTCTAAACACGGGAATGTTTTCTGCACTGTTCTGATCACTCACCATTTCTGAAAGGGGTATGTGACTGAACTTTCTTGGAAGAAGAAGAGTTTGCCTTTCTGAAACATTTCTCAGCACAAGAAATTCGTAAATGTCCGCAACATAACTTGACAAGATTTCTTTGAATGTACCCAGTCTACTAACATACGATGCAGGAATCATGCGGTCACACTCACTGGCTAGTTCTTTGTACCTCTTGAATACTGCTGACGGTTCAAACACGTGTCCTTTCTCAGCAGAGTGACACAGTTCTTGGCACAACCAAGATAATGCCATGTCAGTTGCTTTGCTCACTTTCTCTCCCCTTTTTACATCCCTATAGAACTTTTTAAGGCAGTTAGCATGATAACATGATTCAGTAGAGATCAAATCATTCTCATTTGCGGTTCGGACTAAGATCTCATGTACAAATTTAGCTTCTGTCATGATGTCGTCACTCACGTCGAAGGTTGTGACACGACTTGTCTTCTGCTTCTTATCGAATTTTTGGCAGAACATACACAAAGTCCAGTCCACCTTAGTAGTACTACTGCGTAAAAACCGGCACCCTTCATCTGAAACACACTCTCTTTCATTACCTTGCGCTTTCGCCTCATCTTTTGATTGCTCCTTTTCTAGCTTAGCATTTATTTTCCCCTTATGTGTGTATGGCGCGTAACACAGTTTGTGCCATTTAAGTTTGGGGATACTGTCTTGAGGCTTTGCAAAGAGTGATGAAAGCCTGTCCACCGCTGGCCGAAACTGACAGTGCCTCAGTTTGCATTGGAGCTCAGTTGCCTCTCTGATGGAAGCAATGCCGTGGTCTGTTTGGTTGAAACCAGTGTCTTTGGCCTGGCTGCTTTCCTGGCATATGATACAATGTTCAAATGACACATCCTCCCGCTGTCGCTTAACCCGAAAACTGCTGTACGCCTTCTGGGTGGCTTGGCGGCAAACTGCTGTACACCTTCTGGAAGCGCTCTTTTTAAACAGGCACCATAAAGTTCCCGTGATTCATATTTCTTTGAAATTTTTTTTGTGTTCTAATAACCTTTCTTTTAGTAATTTATTTCCTTCTAATAAGAATTTGGTTATTTATATCATATTTATAAAGGAAAACAATGAAACCACTATGTTTTTATTTTATTTAGTCGACATTGCATTCCTCTCATAGATATTAGAGTTTGAGTCTCATATATGGTAAGAGGAAGCTATAATTTAGTAGTATAGAAGTTGTTTTTATATAATAGAAAAGAGATAAAGCGAATAAGATTATGGAAACAAGACCATCTTCACTAGACGTTTGTAACACTATCAGACGTGTCGGCCCGGGCCGCACCGTGCGTCATGAGTCATGACTCATCGTCGCTCCTCTCTCTCTCTCTCTCTCTCTCTCTCTCTCTCTCTCTCTCTCTCTCTCTCTCTCTCTCTCTCTCTCTCTCTCTCTCTCTCTCTCTCTCTCTCTCTCTCTCTCTCTCTCTCTCTCTCTCTCACACACACACACACACACACACACACACACACACACACACACACACACACACACACACAGTGGAGGACTGAAAGGAAAAGTGTTAAAGTGGATGGAAAACTACTTGAGATGGAGGGAGATGAGAACGGTAATAAGGGATGCAAAGTCGGACTGGTTGGTGGTGGAGAGTGGAGTCCCACAAGGCTCAGTGCTGGCACCAATACTTTTCCTTGTATATATTAATGACATGCCAGAGGGAGTAAACAGTTATATTAATTTGTTTGCGGATGATGCGAAGTTGTGTAGGTGTGTGAAGAGTGAAGAAGATTGTGAAATTTTACAGGCAGACCTGGATAAGATTTGGGAGTGGAGCAAGAGGTGGCAAATGGAATTTAATCTGAGCAAATGTCATGTGATGGAGATGGGAAGAGTGGAAGACGGCCAAGAGGGTCATATAAGATGGGTGAAGAAGTAGTGTTGAAAAAGGTGGAAAAGGAAAAGGATTTGGGAGTGATAATACAAGACCATGGGCAGTTTGAGGCTCATATTGATAAGATGTTTGGAGAAACGTATAATTTGATAAAAATATTGGATTAGCCTTCCATTATATGGATAAAGATATGATGAAGAAATTAATTAGTATGGTAATTAGACCAAGATTGGAATATGCTGGAGTGGTTTGGTCCCCTTATAAAAAGAAGCATATAAGGAAGTTGGAGAGATTGCAGAGAATGGCAACAAAAATGGTTCCGAATTGGCAGAAATGACCTATGAGGAGAGATTAAAAGAAATGAATTTGCCCACCTTGGAACAAAGAAGAGAAAGAGGAGATTTAATACAGGTTTATAAACTGTTGAATGGACTGGATGAAGTGGATAATGAGCAAATGATGTTGAGAGAGGAAAACTTAAATAGAACTACAAGATCGCATAGTAAAAAGATAGCCAAGGGAATATGCTTGAAGGATGTGAAGAAATATAGTTTCCACAAAGATGTGTGGAGGTGTGGAATGGTTTGAGTGAGGAGGTGGTGTCAGCAAGGAGTGTGCATAGTTTTAAAGGAAAGTTGGATGTGTGTAGATATGGAGACGGGGCCACACGAGTATGATACCCAGGCCCTGTAAAATTACAACTAGGTGAATACACACACACACACACACACACACACACACACACACACACACACACACACACACACACACACACACACACACACACACACACACACACACACACAATAGAAACAATAGAAAGGTTAAAAGGAGAGAACGGGATGGTGGAAGACCCAAAAACTATGGCAGAACTATTAAATGATAAATTCCAGGTGGTCTTTACTATGGAATCTAAATTTGAAAGGCCACAGGGTAATAGAGAGACAGTCTATATGAAAGAGATTAAAGTAACCAAGCTTGAAATAAAAGAATTAATAAAGGAACTGGATGAAGACAAGGCAATGGGACCAGATGAAGTCTCAGGCAGAATACTGAAAGAATGTAGGGAAGAACTAGCAAGTCCTATATACATCATAAAATGCTCAATAGAAAATGGAACAGTACCAGTAGAATGGAAAAGAGCTGAGGTGGTTCCCATATATAAGAGTGGAAGGAAGGAAGAACCTTTAAATTACAGACTGGTATCACTAACTAGTGTAATATGCAAGATGTGTAAAAGAATAATAAAGAAACAATGGATCGAGTTCCTTGAAGACAACAAATTAATATCAAATAGCCAATTTGGTTTTAGGAAAAGACAGTCTTGTGTAACTAATTTACTGAGTTTCTATTCTAGAATAGTTGATAGAGTAGAAGAGAGAGAGGGATGGGTTGACTATTTATTTGGATTTAAAAAAGGCATGTGACAAAGTGCCACATGCAAGATTACTATGGAAGTTAGAGGAGAAGGGTGGCTTAATAGGAAGCACATTGAGATGGATAGAAAATTATTTGAGGGGGAGAGAAATAAGGACGGTAGTTAAAGATATGAAGTCCAAGTGGAGAGCAGTAGAAAGCGGAGTGCCACAAGGGTCAGTATTGGCACCAATACTTTTCCTCATTTATATTAACGACATGCCAGAAGGAGTGAACAGCTACATAAATCTGTTTGCAGATGATACGAAACTGTGCAGAGTTATAAAGCAAAAAGAGGATTGTGAAATACTGCAAGAAGACCTAAATAAGATATGGGAATGGAGCAAAACGTGGGAAATGAATTCAATGTGAACAAAAGCCATGTCATGGAAATGGGAAAGAGTGAAAGACGAACTGTGGGAATGTATAAGATGGGAGGTGGAGTAGAACTGGAGAAAGTAAAAAAGGAAAAGGACTTGGGAGTGACAATGGAAGAAAATAATCAACCGGTAAGCCATATTGATAGAATTTTTAGAGAAACATAATTTGCTAAGGAATATTGGAGTAGCATTTCACTACATGGACAAAGAAATGATGAAGAAATTGATAAGTACTATAATAAGACCCAGATTGGAATATGCAGGAGTAGTGTGGACCCCTCTTGAAAAGAAACACATAAGGAAATTGGAAAGACTACAAAAAATGGCTACAAGAATGGTTCCAGAATTTAAGGGGATGACATATGAGGAGAGACTAAAGGCTATGGATCTACCAACCGTGGAACAAAGAAGGGAGAGAGGAGACCTGATACAAGTTTTTAAATTGATCAACGGAATGGATCAAGTGGATAATGAGAAACTGATCCTGAGAGAAGAATATGACATTCGAAGCACAAGATCGCATAGTAAAAAGCTGAGAAAAGGAAGATGTCTGAGAGATGTTAAAAAATGTAGTTTCCCGCAAAGATGTATTGAGACGTGGAACAGTTTAAATGAAGAAGTAGTGTCTGCAACGAGTGTGCATACTTTTAAAGTAAGATTGGATAAGTGTAGATATGGAGATGGGGCCACATGAGCATAAAGCCCAGGCCCTGTAAAACTACAACTAGGTAAATACAACTAGATAAATACACACACACACACACACACAATTTCTAATCCACAGTCACTGAATGATCTAAGACCAGTCGCCATCACCCCTATACCCAGCCTTATCTGTGAAGATTTTGTGTTCGACTGGGCCTATAACAAAATTTGTAACTCTATTGACACACAACAATTTGGCAATATTAAATCCACCTCCACATCTCACTACCTTGTCAGCTTCCTGGAATTTGTCCACAGCCACCTGGACAAACGCAACACTTCTCTAGCTATTGCTTTTGTGGACTTCAGAAAGGCCTTTGATCTTGTTGATCACACTGTTGTGATAAATAAAGCCATCACCCTGGGTCTCTCTCCCTGATAGCGTGGCTGGCAGACTTCCTCACGGGAAGGCGTCAGGCCGTTTGTTATCAGGGCTCTGTCTCCTCTTTCCAACAGCTCACATGCGGGTCCCTCAGGGGACCAAGATGGGTCCACTGTGTTTCCTCATCCTTATCAACGATGCTCTCGTCCACACACCCCACCGCTGGAAGTATGTGGACGACTGCACCGTGGGCGTACCGTCAACAACACCAACCCAGACTTCTCAGCACTGCAGTCCACTCTAAACCAACTACAGACGTGGACGGAGGACAACAAAATGACCATCAACCACACCAAGACCGTGGTGATGCACATTTGTACCTCCACAGCAGCAGTCCCCCCTCCCCAGCTATCTGTGGGCCCTCACTCCCTCCAGGTGGTCCGCAGCACCAAGCTTCTAGGTGTCTTGGTGGATGATCAGTTAACATGGAAGCAGCATGTTTCCAACATCATCATGTCAGCCTCATATAAAATCTATTTACTGCGCCGACTCAGGTCCCTGGGAGCACCGGCAGATGAGCTGAGGGGAGTGTACCTCACCTTTATACTCCCTAAACTCATGTACGCCGCCCCAGCGTGGTCCTCCTTCCTGAACCTCACACAACGACAACAGCTGGAGAGGGTTCAGAGGAGGCGTTCAGGGTCATCCTTGGGCCTGCCTACAGGTCCCACGAGGACGCCCTGACCTGCCTGAGTCTGCCGAGGCTGGCCACAAGACACCAGGAAGCCTTGGAAAAATTTGGGAAGGACTGTTGCGTCATCCACGCCTCCGCCACCTGCTACCACCCGACGTGCCTCCCCTGCTCGCGCCACCCGACACCATAATCGCGTGGCGCCTTTGAGAGCACCGCACAGATCGGTACCAACTTAGCGCGGTGCCCACTATTGTGCGAGCTTTAAATAAATAAGTGAATTTCTAGGTTAAGTTTATCCATAGTTAGGTTAAGCATTTTTAGTTCATTGTGGTAATGTCCCCCCCCCCCTGTACAATTTCAGTGTATTTTTTTTACATTGCCTAACTAATAAACCGTTTATTATTAATTATTATTATTATTACACACACACACACACACACACACACACACACACACACACACACACACACACACACACACACACACACACAGATATATAGTATGATATGTATGTTATTGTATTACACGAACTAATATTTCGTTACTTTATTTATTGTGAACCAAGCAAGAGTATTTTTGTTTCACTTATTTATTTTGAACAAAGTGTGTGAGAGAGAGAGAAAAAAAAAAATTGTAAAGTAATAGGAGGCTAGAACAATATTTCACATTACCATTACCAGTGCATATGCATTTTTATTTGACCAATTTATCCATTCCATATGTATGTTATTTACTCCATATACTTTGATGCCTTTTACTTTATTTGCGATTTAAAATATTAGTGTCAGAATAATGGAAAGAATATTACTTATACGGAAATTGCCATTATAGAAATAAAATACTTTTGTTTTATCATTCATTTCTCTTGAAGCAAGCAAGAGAGAGAGAAAGAGAGAGAGAGAGAGAGAGAACATTGAATCTTCAATGTTGTCTCTTCAAGCGTTGACAACACTGTCCCGTCGACGAACAGTGGCAACAAGCGGTCTGTGTGTACCGCCTCCCCCTACCTCCCCCCTCCCATCCTGCTCTCCACAATGCCTCCAGATACTGCCAGAAATCCATTTTTGTGGCGAAAAATACTTAGAAATATGGTAGCTACAGTAAATTTTGAGTTACAAAATTGTGAAATGAAATATCTGTGACACATCTTTATAAAGTATATATCTTTCATTGAAAGTCAATCGATCGCTGATTTAGCCGCACAAGGAGACACGTTCTGAATGTGAGTGCCGCAGTTTACGGGTTAAGGCTTGCAATAGGCTCCATGTTGCCTGGGGAGAAAAACAAAACTTGACTTAGCACCAGGCTAAGATATAGATATAGATAAGATATAGATAATTAGAGGCATGTATAGATAAACTGTTATATATCTACCTTACAAAATAGCACAAAATAATTTATATACCTGAATAGAGCATGTAAAGTAAAACAGTTTTTGAAAAAAATTGATTTTTGCACTAATTGACCTTTGACTTTAATTAGTGACCTTATTAGGCATTTTTGGTCTCGGCAAACAACAGATTCATGTTCAGCGTGAAAAACTACCCCAGAAAAAGTGGTTTGGCTGCTTTTCTTAAAAAATGCTTCTGGAACTGTAGAGACTTGGGGGGTCGCTGTGCCTCAGAACAGAATGAATTCCAGTTATTTTCTTGAAATTCACAAACCACCCTTTACTTGCTTTAAAATCATCATTGGAGTCAGATGTAGTATCAGAAATAAGATCATGATGCAGCAGCCTAGCCTTTGCACAAATTATGTCCTCTGACAAAGAATCACCAGCCGTCTGCCTTTGGTTTATCCAATCAACAATTTTTCCAATTTTTTCACTGCTGCAGGTTGCTTAGATTGCCTTTTCACACCAATCACCACATCAGCTCTTTTAATTAGCTGTTTTCTTCAGTATTGTGGCTACTGTAGATTTAGCCTTACATTACTCAGCTGCAAGATCGATTATTCTTCCTCCTTTCTCGTATTTATCATTAATCTCTTTTTTCCGTTTGATGGATGCCACTACTTTCTTTCTTGTAGGCTTATTCTCTCCACTAACAAGCCTCTTCAGTGCCATTGTAAGCTTCTAAATGAAAAAAAAAACGGAGAGAAAGCGCAGGACAATATTATTCTCACGATAGCTAAGGATAAACTGGCTGCGGTAGACCGGTGGGGTGCGTGGGCGGCAGGAAGGGAGAGACCCTTTGTTTACAGCCACAGTGGATGGACGTTTGACTAATAGGTATTTTTTCGAGTATTAAGTCGAACTTTTGCGTTCGACTATTGGAAAGTTCGACTATTTAGACGTTCGAGTATTGAGTCTCCACTGTGTGTGTATATATATATATACTCGTATATATATATATATATATATATATATATATATATATATATATATATATATATATATATATACATACATATAACAAGGGTTGATAGCAGAAATTGTAGATACTAAAAATGCAGGGAAATCACATGGAAGTCTTCATATCTCCTGCTTTATTTTCAATTTTCCATCGTTTCGCCTCAGACAAAAGGCATCCTCATTGCCTAAAATTGTTAACATGTTAAGTATAAAGTAAAAAAAACAAAACATTGTATAGAGTCTAGAAAGACATTGTCTGGACATTAAGCTAAAATACAACCTTAAATAACAAAAAAGAAAAAAAATGAATAAAATTACAATGAGTTAAAATACAAAGTATAAAACAAAAAAGAATAGAGACGTGTTGTGATCTCTATTCTTTTTTATTTTTTACTTTGTATTTTAACTCATTGTAATTTTATTAATTTCTTTGCTTTTTTAGGTTGTATTTTAGCTTAATGTCCAAACAGTGTCTTTCTAGACTTTATACAATGTTTTTTTAGAAGTTATACTTAGGTAATATGTGAACTATTTTAGGCAATGAGGATGCCTTTTGTCTGAGGCGAAACGTTGGAAAATGGAAAATAAAGCAGGAGATATGAAGACTTCCATGTGATTTCCCTGTATTTTTAGTATATATATATATATATATATATATATATATATATATATATATATATATATATATATATATATATATATATATATATATATATATATATATATATATATATATATATATATATATATATATATATATATATATATATATATATTATGTTTGTAGCCAGGTAGAATATTTTCTTGGAGGCAAACGAGGTTAAATGCTGTAGCACATTCTTTTTTATTAATTTTCTTGTGTACGGATTCTATATGCCGTACAAGTTTTTTGTAATTTTCAGGAAGGCTCCTGAGTAAATCAGAGAAGGTGCGCGACGTTTCGGAAGTATCTTCTTCCATCTTCAGGCTTGTTCTGGTTGAGACTGGAAACTGGGCTGCTTATATATGGTTTTGCTGGATCAGGATGGTAGTGGGCGGAGCTAATCTGATCGCTGATTGGCTGCTTCGTTTTCTATACTGCTGCGTCTTTTGGCTGACGGCAGTAGTTGCATGTTCTCTGTTTGTTTATTGATGGTCGGTTGGTTGATACTAATGTAGATGGCTTCAAGAAGAATCAATCTTCGTGGATCTTGCTCGTTGTCTATTATTGTAGTGTTTTCTTCAAGGTCTTGGCGGGTCAGTCTTGAGTTATGTCGCGTATGGTAGTGTTCTTTGATGGATCCATTACCAAGGTGGCATGTAAGTTGCCTCGACAGAGTTGTCCGCGTCATACCAATATATGAGTGAGGCCCACATTCCTCACTATTGCATGTGTGTTGGTAGATAACGTGGTCTTTCTGAAGGGGCGTTTTCTTTTTAAGGGTGTTGTTTTTGATGAGTAGCTGGGACGTTTTCTTTGTGTGGTAATAAATGATCAGCTGTATTTTCTTTTCTTCCTTGGTGGGTCGAGTGTTTTTGTATACGATGTTCTTGATTATTTCTTCGTCCTCCTTATATTTTGTAGACATGTGGCTCTTGTAGTAGATCTTGTACGGCATATAGAATCCGTACACAAGAAAATTAATAAAAAAGAATGTGCTACAGCATTTAACCCCATTTGCCTCCAAGAATATATATATATATATATATATATATATATATATATATATATATATATATATATATATATATATATATATATATATATATATATATATATATATATATATATATATATATATATATATATATATATATATATATATATATATATATATATATATATATATATATATATATATATATATATATATATATATATATATATATATATATATATATATATATATATATATATATATATATATATATATATATATATATATATATATATATACATATATATATATATATATATATATATATATATATATATATATATATATATATATATATATATATATATATACACAGTAATACTCCGCTTAACGAATGTCTGCTTAACAATTTCGGTTTAATGTACTATATAAATTTAGACAAAAAATCCGCATAACGTACAACCACATCTGTTTTAGCGAATTTTCTGGGTTTGAATTTGCCAGGTGAGGGACCGAACGCGGTAGTTTCGTTGTAATTAGCTGGCTCCTGGAGCTGGATCCAAGATTCTCTAACAACGTCAGAGCAACCTCTTTGAAGTGAAATGGCATCCATGAACGCTTGGAGGGACGGTGACAAGGTTGCTTTCAGGTTGCTCTGAGGTTGCTAGGAACACCACCTCTGGAGATGGTGTTACTGTCTTATATATGCATTTATGTTCTTGTGACCCTTTTGCTTGCGTGTTACTTTTATCATGATGTTTATGCTTTCACTCCTCTCTTGCCTGCTATAATGGATATCATATCTTAGTATTCATATACGCTCATGCCATGAGGATAACGTTGACTCAGTGCCACGAAATCGAGGTTATCCTCGTGGCATGAGCATATATGAATACTAAGATATGATATCCATTATAGCAGGCAATAGAGGAGTGGAAACAAATATCATGGGGAAAGACAACACGCAGGCTAAAAGGGTCACAAGAAGAAGAAGAAGCGGCCAAGTCGCCACGAGTCTCCTGCTTCGTCTGTGGCTCATCTCATCTCTGCTTTATTTTTTGATATTCCATGTAAGATTTCACTTTATGTATTACAAAATAATCCTTTCTTGAGGGCAAGGTTTGTAAAGAGCTAATAGAAATGTTGTTTTGTGAACATAAATGCGAGAATGTGAGAGAATTTGTGCGTAGCTCCTCTAACTTCCAATGACTCATATGACATCATAAAAGTAGTGGTACAATGGTGGCCCAATATGCTGCCAAACGTGTATATGTATATGTATATATATATATATATATATATATATATATATATATATATATATATATATATATATATATATATACATTAAAATACTGAGTTACGTCGGTCTTGAGTTACGTTAAACTCGTAGTTACGTCAGTCCACTATAAGGCAATTTAAGATTAAAAAAATTGTGAGGGAGGGAAGAAGAAAATGGGAAGCCATGACAACAGGGAGGTTGACGACCTTGAGGGCTCGCACACCCATCACAACAATAACAACTCCGGAGCCTTCGCCTGGGCCACACGACACTCGCAGCTCACTTGCACCGTCTGCGCCTGTCTGCTGATCCCTATTGCCCTTTCCTATTGCATTTCCTGCCCCGCTGCCCACGCTTCTACTCCCACCACACTGCACTATGCTCCCAGCTGTCCCCCCTGGGCGTCACAACATTCGACCTGCCCACCCTTCTGGCGGCCTCAGGCGTCCACCCCTCTCTGCAACCTGCAGTCCTTCGCATTCGTGGCCCTAATCAACAACAAAAACAAGCTTGTGTTTCATATTCCTACATACTTGTAAATAATATAACAATATAACCTTTAACTTACCTGAATGACCATAAACAATGATTGGTTGAAAACTCCATAATATGCTTTGAAATGTATGGAAACTCGAGTTACGTACAAAATCGACTTACGTCATGTTTCAGGAACGTAACTCTGACGTAAACCGAGACCTTACTGTGTATATATATATATATATATATATATATATATATATATATATATATATATATATATATATATATATATATATATATATATATATATATATATATATATATTTTTTTTTTTTAATCCATGTGATATATTGGGACCAGCCCAGAATGCATCCCCCCCTATTTCCATTATTTCCTATGGGAAAATTACGTCCGCTTAACAAATTTTTGCTCTGAACAGTTTTGACATCCCCTATCCTGTTTGTTAAGCGGAGTATTACTGTATATATATATATATATATATATATATATATATATATATATATATATATATATATATATATATGTATTCTTTTTCTTTAAGAGGAGGTATCGAGGCATTTGTTCCCCTAATTTTGGCTGACGGTTTTGGTACTTTTTGTATTCTTTGGAGAGCCAGCGCTCAAGTGGTCTTTTTTCTAACTTTCTTTTTTTTTGCCCTCGGCTGGCCCTCTTCCCTACGTAAAAAAAAAAAAAAAAAATATATATATATATACATACACATATATATACACACACAGTAATCGCCTGCGTATCTAGATTATAGCAGCCAAGGCCTTGGCGGATGCGCGAAATATCCGCTTACGCGGAATTTTCTCTCTCAACCACTTATAAATTGAGAAAAAACATATACATATCCCAAATGGGTAAGAAAACAGTGAATGAAAGCACGTTAAATGATTGTGTATACAATAATGACTTCTTGGAGCATGATAGAATGATAACATAAGATACCTGCTTCTATAGAAAATGTGAGTGGTGGGAAGGTGCCATCAGCAGCGTTATGGCAATCTGCTGTTTCACTGCTGAACTGGACACTATCTGAGTCATTATTAGTGTGTTGAAGTGAGAGAATGATAGTGAAGTATTTGTTTTTTGTCTGGTACAGCTTTCTACCTTTGTCTCAACATATTTTTTTGTAATAGTGTTATTGTGAGAGCTATGTCATGTAAAGTTGTGATGATGGAGGCAGTAAGGGAAAAAAAAAGTGTTTGAAAAGATCATAACAGTCTTATGGTATAGAGAAGATGGTGGAGTAGCCTGGCAGTGAGGCATGGGTGAGACATGGTTTTAGATGGGGAGTCAACAAGCATGACGGATGGGAGAGGGGAGGCCAGAATTGAAAATCCATCTGTCTCCCAATGATACATTTGTTTGTTTAGTTTTAGTTGTCTCTTCTCTTCCTGATGTTTCTCATTCTGATGCTCGTCAACTTATACCTGTCAGGCAAAATTAGAGAGCCAAATGACACACTTTCTTACTTGACTCCTGGCCAAGTACTGTGTAGGGTGTGAGTCAGGCTATGACACAATCACACAAGACATTTAAAAATGGCTTCCTGACTGAAAAGTTATTCAATTATTAAAAAATAAACTCATAAACGATAGAGCAGCTCATCTTGGCCATTTGATACTTGGAAGTTCTGCCTTGGAGCGTCTCACAGAGAAATGTAAACAAACAGCTGAACGACTTTTCGTTAGGCTGGAATATATATATATATATATATATATATATATATATATATATATATATATATATATATATATATATATATATATATATATATATATATATATATATATATATATATATATATATATATATATATATATATATATATATATATAACCTTTAACACCTGAATGACCATAAACAATGATTGTTGAAAACTCCATAATATGCTTTGAAATGTACAGAAACCGAGTTATAAAATGACTTACGTCATGTTTCAGGACGTAACTCTGATGTAAACCGAGACCTTACTGTATATATATATATATATATATATATATATATATATATATATATATATATATATATATATATATATATATATATACATATACAGTAAGGTCTCGGTTTACATCAGAGTTACGTTCCTGAAACATGACGTAAGTCGATTTTGTATGTAACTCGAGTTTCCGTACATTTCAAAGCATATTATGGAGTTTTCAACTAATCATTGTTTATGGTCATTCAGGTAAGTTAAAGGTTATATTGTTATATTATTTACAACTATGTAGGAATATGAAACACAAGCTTGTTTTTGTTGTCGATTAGGGCCACGAACACAAAGGACTGCATGTTACAGAGAGGGGTGGACACCTGAGGCCGCCAGAAAGGTAGGCAGGTCGAATGTTGTGACGCCCAGGGTGGACAGCTGGGAGTGTAGTGCAGTGCGGTGGGAGTAGAAGCGTGGGCAGCGGGGCAGGAAATGCAATAGGAAAGGACAATAGGGATCAGCAGACAGGCGCAGACGGTGCAAGTGAGCTGCGAGTGTCGTGTGGCCCAGGCGAAGGCTCCGGAGTTATTGTTGTGATGGGTGTGCGAGCCCTCAAGGTGGTCAACCTCCCCGTTGTCATGGTAACGGGCTTCCCATTTTCTTCTTTTCTCCCTCACACACAGCTGCTACCTCCCTTCTCATGTCTTTTAATTATGTCCTCTTTTTCTTGTAGCGTAATGGTTTTCCTTTTCTTAGCATCACTGCTGTCACTAAGAAGTTTTCTCTTTGGTGCCATTGAGCAAGATACTAAGAACTTTATTCAGTAAACGCAGAAGTAGGATAACACTCTTGCCAGGGTCGACGGTGTGGTGGAACTGAGGCAGGGTGTTATTGTATTCAAGCGTGAGGCGGGCGGTGTGACGGGTAACCACCAACAATAACAATAAATCCCGCACTTTACGATTTATAAATTTTCAATTTTTTTTAATCTTAAATTGCCTTATAGTGGACTGACGTAACTACGAGTTTGACGTAACTCGAGACCGACGTAACCTGGGACTTTACTGTATATATATATATATATATATATATATATATATATATATATATATATATATATATATATATATATATATATAAACACACACACACTCACACACACACACACAAACAAATATATTTACATCTACTTATGATTATGCTATTAAGTTGAGATTATAGCGCCATTCCAATTAGCAAGAAAATAAGTTTTATTATAAAAGTTTTGGTTAGAAACTATATATCTTAATTTGACAAAAAAATAACGCTAGAGGAAAATGGTGTTCTGTCTGGCTCATGACGACAGAAAGAATTGACAGAACAGTAAAAAACCAACGGAAATCGTTGAAGACGACCGAAAAAGTGTTATTGTGATGCTGCCTAAAGGCGGTGTCACACTAGAACTTTTTCCATCGATTAATGCGATTTCCGTCTATTTTACAATGTTTCACATGAACTTATCACATGAATTTGTGAAACGATGGGGATCGTTTCCGTCTGCAAATTTTCCGCCTAAGACACTAAGACCAAGACCAGAAGACTTGCTGTGTCTCCTCAACTTGCTTCTACGTGCATTGGTTCTACCACTAACCATGAACCATCCATGCACGCTTTTTGGCTTATTTAGCTCGTCTAAGTTTTGTAATACACAGTACAGTAATACTCCGCTTAATGAACGTTCGTTTAACGAATTTCCCATTTAACGTACTGTATAAAGTTAGACTAAAAATCCGCATAACGTACTACCACATCCGTTTTAGCGAATTTTCTGGGTTTGAATTTGCCGGGTGAGGGACCAAACGTGGTAGTTTCGCTGTGATTGGCTGGCTCCCCGCCTCTGTCTCTAGTGCTCCTGGAGCTGGATCCAAGATTCTTTAACAACGTCATAGCAACCTCTTGCAGTGAAATGGCATCCATGAACGTGTGGAGGGACGGTGAGAAGGTTGCTATCAGGTTGCTCTGAGGTTGCTGGGAACAACACCTCTCCAGGTGGTGTTACTGTCTTATATAATGCATTTATGTTCACAAAACAACATTTCTATTAGCCTTTTACGAACCTTGCCCCCCAAGAAAGGATTGTTTTGTAATGCATTAAGTGAAATCTTACATGGAATACCAAAAAATAAAACAGAGATGAGATGAGCCACAGGCAGCGGAGACTACCGCCACTCGGCCGCTTCTTCTTCTTGTGACCCTTTTGCCTGCGTGTTATTTTCATCATGATGTTTATGTTTTCACTCCTCTATTGCCTGCTATAATGGATATCACATCTTAGTATTCATATACGCTCATGCCACGAGGATAACCTCGACTCCATGATACTGAGTGATAGTGAATTACTAATGAAATACCGCGGTATTTCATTAATAATTCACTATGTCGAGGTTATCCTCGTGGCATGAGTGTATACGAATACTAAAATATGATATCCATTATAGCAGGCAATAGAGGAGTGAAAATAAATTCAATGGGGAAAGACAACACGCCAGCTAAAAGGGTCACAAGAAAAAGAAGAAGCAGCCGTGTCGCTGCGAGTCTCCTGTTTCGTCTGTGGCTGATCTCATCTCTGCTTTATTTTTTGGTATTCCATGTAAGATTTCACTTTATGCATTACAAAACAATCCTTTCTTGGAGGCAAAGTTTGTAAAAAGCTAATAGAAATGTTGTTTTGTGAACATAAATGCGAGAATGTGAGAAAATTTGTACGTAGCTTCTCTAACTTCCAATGACTCATATGACATCATAAAAGTAGTGGTACACCGGTGGCCCAATGTGCTGCCAAACGTATATATAGTTTTTTTTTTTAACCCATGTGGTGTGTTGGGGACCAGCCCATTACTTCGTATGGGAAAATTACGTCCGCTTAACGAATTTTTGCTTTACGAACAGTTTTGTCATCCTCTATCCTGTTCGTTAAGCGGAGTGTTACTGTATTACGTTCAGAGCAGCGTATCTTTGCCACAGCGTGGCCTCCATGTTTGTTTACATTGTCGGTCTGTGTTGGCGGTAAGTGACGACGGTAAGTGACGACGAAACGCCGTTTGTGTGTGACAGGCCGCAGCCAAAATATTGTCAATTTTCTGAAAAATGGCGGAAAAAGTAGACAAAAAGTTTTAGTGTGACACCGCCTTAAGTTCTGTGCTGCCTTGCGGGATTGAGGGAACGCTCGCACGGTAGGTTCGAATATGCTTGGGGGCAGCTCCGGATAGTATTAAATTCCTGATAGTAGCGATCCGGATACACGGGCGATTACTGTATATATATATATATATATATATATATATATATATATATATATATATATATATATATATATATATATATATATATGTACAAGCAACCCCCGTTTAACGAAGGGGTTACGTTCCTATAAAACACTTCGTTAAGCGAAACTTCGTTAAGCGAACCGATTATAACAAATTTAACCCCTGACTTGAACTTCCACTGAGAGTAAGCAAAGCAAGAGTGTCTGATAGTACGGTGAAAGGTTTAGTGAAAGTAAAAATTATGAAGTTTAACATTTAGGCAGTTAGATTTAATTTAAGTTATTATAATGTACACTAATGTATGTATGTACGTAGCTTTATAATGTTGATGATCTTAAATTTACGAAGGGAGGGAGTGAAACGGAAAAGACACTAACCGGCAACCTGTGGAATGTAAACAAAGGGCGCATCATTGTACCGCATACAAAACTTATGTACCATATTTCCACGAGGCTTTCAATTTTATCCATTGTAGAGTCACGAGTTCAGGTGGTTCTTTTAGCTTGCAAGGAAGATACAGTCTCACCAGTCTTCTTAATAGTCTGCTGACTTGAAAATATTAGAGACAGTAGATGGAGTCAAGATGGTGGCCAGCAATGCTATAGTTTTCTCGCCTCTCTCGTGTATGTGAATAATATCCAGCTTCACTTCGAGAGTAAGAGACTTCCTGGTCTTCTTAGGAATGCTAGGCCACATTGCAAGGAGTTTTGGTGGTAAGTTGAGCGAGTGAAGACGAGCTGCTGCTGACGCTGTTTTGGGAGTGAGTGGTGCGTGTTGTCCACGAGAGGCTTGATCTTGATCTTGATCTTGATTCTACAGGTGTTCCAGGATTTCTCCTGAGGCAGGCCTTAGTATTTGTGGCTGCTAGTCTATTCAAAAGCTTGTCGGCTGGCGTGATACGGCGGGGCTTTTAAACTTGGAAAAAATTACCTGGATAAAACTTCATTAAAATGAGTTTGGTATTCATTAAATGAGCAGAGGGTAGTAAAATGAAACCTTCGTTGTAGCGAAATTTCGTTGTGTGAACCTTCGTTAAGCGGGGTTGCCTGTATATATATATATATATATATATATATATATATATATATATATATATATATATATATATATATATATATATATATATATATATATATATATATATATATATATATATATATATATATATATATATATATATATATATATATATATATATATATATATATATATATATATATATATATATATATATATATATATACAGTAAGTCCTCGTTATATGGTACATATGCATTCCTGAAAACCTTACCGCATATCGAATTTACTGTATACCGAACCCATTATAACATGTAATAATAGGGAATGCGCTCCAGCACATCAAAAGTCACCCCTACAGAAATGAAAATACATGAAAATAATCATTAAAAAAAGAGTAAAGAACTGCACAAAAGAAATAAACAAAATGTTTTTGTTTACCTTTCAATTGCCATGTATTCTGTTAGATGATGTCCTTCCCGAGGCTAAAGGACAGTAGGGATTTCAGCCCTTACTCATCTTCTGCTCACGCACAGATTCTTCCTCATCTCCCTCTTTTTCTGCTTCCTGTGATGCCTTGTCTAGCTCTATAAGTTTGTCATTTGAGAGAGATTCAGCATGGCTTTCCCAAAATAATCATCAACATCATCAAAGCCAGCCCTATGGCACAGATTTTCTATGTCATTTCTGATCACACGGATGTCATCTTCAGCGAAGTCTGGGAAGTCATGCGGTCATTCTGGCGGTGGCATAGTGGATAAGGTGGTGAGCGTGGGATCGGGCAGACGTCCACGCGTAGGTTCGAATCCCACCACGTACAGCCTTAAAACACTTTGCCATTTGTTGAGTGGTTTAAAGTTACCTACATATCACCATGATACCCAGGTTCTAGGTGGTTACACTGAAGATGAGCTTGGGCGGTGATATGGGCCCTAATATGGTTACCACTATAAATAAAATTGCCTGCACCACTAATGGGCGGAAGCTGAACAGCACTTCCCATACCCTCTTCAAGTGTGCCTACAGGAGCTATAGGCCTTACCGTAAAAAAAGTAAAAAAAAAAAAAATAAAAAAACTTTATTCAATGCCAAGTTCATGGTAGACGTCTTCACTTCGTCCCATGATGACTTGATTTTATCTAAGGCGTGCTTGATGTTATACGACTTCCACCATTCTATGATAATGGGCTTGCCAGGCCCATCTGTGCCTTTATCAATTGCTGCATGGTTCGCCACTGGTAGTAGGCACTTAGTGTTTGCCATGATTATTATGAATATATTTGTGCTTACAATAGACCCTTTAATATTCCATTTATTCATCTAATTAGTAATGCATGTAAGTAATATGTAATGCGGTTAAAAAAAGAGCAGGAGGGGAAGAGATAAGAGGCTCCAAGGGTGGTCAAATTAAAGTCAGTACTGTGAGTGGTGGGGAGGTATGGCGTGGATGACATTGTCACCCCTGCTCCCTGCGCTGGGCCCTCTCGGATGACATGAGTGGATGCCATATCTGTGAATTTTTCTTACCATATATTGAACTGAGGGTAGTAATTTCCAAATACCGGAACTGTGAATTTACTGGATAACATGACTGTATAACAAGGACATATCTGTATATATATATATATATATATATATATATATATATATATATATATATATATATATATATATATATATATATATATATATATATATATATATATATATATATATATATATATATATATATATATATATATATATATATATATATATATATATATATATATATATATATATATATATATATATATATATATATATATATATATATATATATATATATATATATATATATATATATATATACAGTAAAGTCCCGGTTACGTCGGTCTCGAGTTACGCCAAACTCGTAGTTACGCCAGTCCACTATAAGGCAATTTAAGATTTAAAAATTGAAAATTTATAAATCGTAAAGTGCGGATTTATTGTTATTGTTGGTGGTTGCCCGCCACACCGCCCGCCTCACGCTTGAATACAATAACACCCTGCCTCAGTTCCACCACACCATCGCCCCTGGCAAGAGTGTTATCCTACTTCTGCGTTTACTGACTCAAGTTCTTAGTATCTTGCTCAATGGCACCAAAGAGAAAACTTCTTAGTGACAGCAGTGATGCTAAGAAAAGGAAAACCATTATGCTACAAGAAAAAGAGGACATAATTAAAAGACATGAGAAGGAGGCAGCAGCTGTGTGTGAGGGAGGGAAGAAGAAAATGGGAAGCCCGTTACCATGGCAACGGGGAGGTTGACGACCTTGAGGGCTCACGCACCCATCACAACAATAACAACTCCGGAGCCTTCGCCTGGGCCACACGACACTCGCAGCTGACTTGCACCATCTGCGCCTGTCTGCTGATCCCTATTGCCCTTTTCTTTTGCATTTCCTGTCCCGCTGCCCACGCTTCTACTCCCACCGCACTGCACTACGCTCCCAGCTGTCCGCCCTGTGGGCATCACAACATTCGACCTGCCCACCCTCCTGGCGGCCTCAGGCGTCCACCCCTCTCGGCAACCTACAGTCCTTCACGTTCGTGGCCCTAATCAACAACATAAACAAGCTTGTGTTTCATATTCCTACATAGTTGTAAATAATATAACAATATAACCTTTAACTTACCTGAATGACCATAAACAATGATTGGTTGAAAACTCGATAATATGCTTTGAAATGTACAGAAACTCAAGTTATGTACAAAATCGACTTATGTCATGTTTCAGGAACGTAACTCTGACGTAAACCGAGACCTTTCTGTATATATATATATATATATATATATATATATACAGTGGAGGAAAAAAAGGATGGCCGGGTCGCTGATCCCTACCTTCAAAATAACCGCGCTAAGTTTTGCTTCCTCCCCAACCCCCCAGATGGTTTGCAAAGTTAAGAACAACATAAGAGTAAATTCGTGTAATACTTACAAACATATGGCTACTTATTTGATGAAAGACCAGTCTTCCTAATCTTGCTAAGGCGTGTTGGAACTGAGTCGGCCAGATGTTGGAGTGTAGAGGCGGGAATCCTTTCCCAGGCGGCATGCAACTCACCCTCTAATTTTTCCACCGTCGAGGTGTCTCTTTCCCTCAGTTCCCTTTTTAAATTGCCCCACAAGTTCTCTATAGGGTTGAGGTCAGGGCTGTTGCTTGGCCAGTCGGGAATATACTCGACCTCACTATCATGAAGCTAGGTTTTGATGGAGTGTGCCCTGTGTGCTGGGGCCCCGTTGTGCTGGAGAATCTTGGCACCACTGTTGGCAAAGCACTCCCCCAGATTTTCTTTCAGAATGTTCAGGTAAACTTGTTGGTTTACCATGACATTTTTCTGAACCACCACTAATGGCCCACTACCACCGTACCCGAAAGCACCCCATACCATAAGAGATGGAGGGTGTTTTACTGTAAGGGCACAATACTTGGGGTCATCCCTATTGACACTCTTTCTCACCCACACCCTCTTTCCCTTTGTGTCACTCACAACGAATAGTGACTCGTCACTCCTAAGAACACTACGCCACTTTTCTGATGGCCACTCTAAATATTTCTTTGCAAATACCTGACGAGTTTTCCTATGGTGTTCATTTAAAGCGGGTTTGCGACGTGCCGCCACTTTCGTATAACCGAGTCGCCTGTGGAGCGCGCCAGACACAGTCCTAACGGTCACATTGCCAAGTAGCTGGGGGTTCTCTTCCTTAAGTTTCCTTGCCGTAAGGGTGGGAGTGACGTCCACACACCGCTTCAGAACTCTGAGCGAAGTTTCACTGATTTTCGTTGGTCTCCCAATACTCTTAGCAGGAGTCGGTACGCAAGCACAGGAGAATGCTTGGAACCGAGCAACCAAGCGGGGAACACATCGCTCACTCACACCCGTTTCCTTGACAATATCCTTCGTTTGAAGGCCCAGTTTGTGACACTGAATCACACTTACCCTTGTATCACGGTCAAGGGGCTTCCCACTCATGAGGGATGGATGTCACACACGATTATGCAAGGCAGAAACGGCAGTTTTCGAGGTGCGCGGGAGAACGGTCACGGCGAAAATAATGTATCCCCACTACTGTCTTGATTGATACTGAGACTTAATATTTATTGCAACTGATGCGTGAGTGATGGGGTAAGGTTACTATGTAATCAATTACTCGCGGGGCATTTTTTCTTCAGAGAAATACGGATGATATCAAATATGGATATAGAGGCAGGCTGGCCTCCCGCCTGGCCAGCCTTTTTTTCTTCTACTGTTCATATATATATATATATATATATATATATATATATATATATATATATATATATATATATATATATATATATATATATATATATATATATATATATATATATATATATATATATATATATATATATATATATATATATATATACAGTAAAGTCCCGGTTACGCCGGTCTCGAGTTACGTCAAACTCGTAGTTACGTCAGTCCACTATAAGGCAATTTAAGATTAAAAATTGAAAATTTATAAATCGTAAAGTGCGGGATTTATTGTTATTGTTGGTGGTTGCCCGCCACACCGCCCGCCTCACGCTTGAATACAATAACACCCTGCCTCAGTTCCACCACACCATCGCCCCTGGCAAGAGTGTTATCCTACTTCTGCGTTTACTGACTCAAGTTCTTAGTATTTTGCTCAATGGCACCAAAGAGAAAACTTCTTAGTGACAGCAGTGATGCTAAGAAAAGGAAAACCATTATGCTACAAGAAAAAGAGGACATAATTAAAAGACATGAGAAGGGAGGCAGCAGCTGTGTGTGAGGGGGGGAAGAAGAAAATGGGAAGCCCGTTACCATGACAACGGGGAGGTTGACCACCTTGAGGGCTCGCACACCCATCACAACAATAACAACTCCGGAGCCTTCGCCTGGACCACACGACACTCACAGCTGACTTGCACCGTCTGCGCCTGTCTGCTGATGCTGATCCCTATTGCCATTTCCTATTGCATTTCCTGCCCCACTGCCCACGCTTCTACTCCCACCGCACTGCACTACATTCCCAGCTGTCCGCCCTGTGGGCGTCACAACATTCGACCTGCCCACCCTCTTGGTGGCCTTAGGCGTCAACCCCTCTCGGCAACCTGCAGTCCTTCGCGTTCGTGGCCCTAATCAACAACAAAAACAAGCTTGTGTTTCATATTCCTACATAGTTGTAAATAATATAACAATATAACCTTTAACTTACCTGAATGACCATAAACAATGATTGGTTGAAAACTCGATAATATGCTTTGAAATGTACGGAAACTTGAGTTTCTTAAAAAGACAACTTACGTCATGTTTCAGGAACGTAACTCTGACGTAAACCGAGACCTTACTGTATATTTATATATATATATATATATATATATATATATATATATATATATATATATATATATATATATATATACACACACACACACACACCGTATTTTACGGCTTACAAGACGCACTTTTTTTCCTAAAAATACCCTGAAAAATACTAGTGGACACTTGACCGATAGCGACCTGGATTTGTATGTTGAGTCATTACATTATGATATTAGCTTAAATACCATTTAATTTAGCCTTTTATATTATGTAAACTCAGTACTTAGGTGTTACAAGTATTTCCAATACCATAATCCTTCCTGCAGCCTACTCAGCGTGTGGAGAAAACAGACTGCTCCCTCGTCTCATTGCAACACACATATATGCACATGAACGCACACACGTCATGCCAGGTGCTTTTATATCTTTATTAATAGAACATCCAAATGGCTTACTCATTCAAGCAAGAGTCAAAACACCCCTACGTGCCTGCCTCCTACAAATATACAACAGCAGCTAGCAATCAGGGCAGTTTCCATCCACCTGGAAACCTGCCATCCTCATCCCCATCCACAAGCCTGGAAAGGACCCTACACTCCCCTCAGCATACTGGCCCATCAGCCTCCTCTCCTGCATCGGGAAGCTGCTGGAGAGGTTAGTCAACACCCGCCTCACCTGGTGGTTAAAAGCTAACAACAAGCTAGCAGAGGAGCAGTGTGGCTTCCGCCCTCACCGGAGTACCCTGGATGTGCTGGGGCAAATTGAGTATCACATCTGTGACACTTACCGCCAGCGTCAAGTCATGACAGTCCTCTTTCTTGACCTGGAAGGCGCATTTGATTCGGCACCACATGAGGGCATCCTGTACAAGCTGGCACTCATGGGCATCACTGGCACCATCCTTGCCTGGGTGCACGACTTCCTCACCGGTTGCTCATTCCAAATGGCTGTTGGTGCATCACTGTCACCTTCCCAAGGAATTCATCGTGGTGTCCCGCAGGGATCCATTCTCAGCCCCCTTCTGTTCAATGTTCTTCTCTCTAACCTACAGGTTCCTACCCATTCTCACCTTCTCCTCTATGCTGATGACATTACCATGGTCAGTCGAGCACCCACACTTTCCGAGGCTCAGGATCACCTGCAGGAGGCTGCCACCGCCTTGAGTGCATGGATGACAACCTGGGGGGTTACAAGTTAGTGCCTCAAAGAGCTCTCTCATGTGTTTCACCATGAGAAAGTTTCCAACTCCACCTACCGTCACCTTAAGTGGGGAGGCTGTTCCATACTCAACCTCACACACCCTCCTCGGACTGCGGCTGGATGGCCCTCGCCTCTCCTGGGTTTAGTATGTGATAAATTCGCAGATACGATAATAGACATTTACTACCATTTTTTCAATTTACGAAAAAAATTGCACTTACGATATTTGAAATTCCCGCCGCCTATGATTGTGGCACTACACTGCGACCAACAACTAACCAGTAACTTTGGCGCCACCACGAAGAATAACAGTGAGACTGTGCTCGGTGATTTACTTACATTATTCTCTGCATTTAAGATCAATTCCTGCCCAAATTGTCACCGAAACATAATTTGGATCTTGGTGAAGAAGTGGGTAAGGTTAAACGAGCCAGGAAAAGTTTAACGTTGGAAATGAAGCTTTATGTATTCAAGAGAAAAGATCTTGGGGAAGGCTCGTCAGCCATAAGCCGTTCCCTGAATTTACCACAGTCAACAGTTGCTACTGTTTTGAGGAATGCTTCAAGTGTTAAGGAGGCAGCAGCTAATGCTTCATGCCAGCAGGTAAAATTGCTGACAAAACATCGGGAACCCATTATGGATCGGATGGAGGGTTTACTTAAAATTTAGATAGACAGCCAAACACGCCAGCATGCCCCACTCTCGTTGAGCCTCATTTCAGAAAAGGCCCTGTCTATTATTGAAACCTTGAAGGTTGAGATGGATGTGAAGGATGTGCAGTTCAAGGCCAGCAAAGGCTGGTTTGATAATTTTCAGCGTCAGTCCAACCTACATAATGTGAAGGTGTCAGATGAAACCGCCAGTGCTGATCATGAAGCTGCACAGAAGTTCAAGCCAGAGTTAGCTAAATTAATTGCTGAGAAGGGTTACAGTGCAAAGCAAGTGATTAATTATGATGAAACAGGCCTTTTTTTGAAGAAAATGACCTCCAAGATGTACTTAAGTAAAGAAGAAAAACATACCAAAGGTTTTAAAGCTGCCAAGGACAGAGTCACACTTCTCTTGGGAGGAAATGCTGAAGGTGATCTGAAACTGAAGCCAATGTTGATATACCACTCAGAAAATCTGAGAGCATTGAAGGGACTACTGGTGAGTCTATGCTGGGCAGCCTTCCACTTTTTCAGGAGGTTTCTGTTGAGGCTGTGCCTGGTGGCAGTGGGGTGGGCCAAGGTCTTTCGGCTCCCATGCCAGTTGGCCACCCTCTTTCTGTGGCCAGGTCTTATGAGGATGATGAGGAGGAAGTGCCTCCCAAGGCACCTCATAGGCCAAGTGAAAGGCTATCTTCATCTGCCTTCCCATGAGGCTCCTTCCTCATCCCAGCTTATGGAGGTAGAAAGGGCACAGGGCTCAGTTTAGCCCAGCCAGCCATCACTTGCTCTCACATGGTTGCTTATGGCTCAAGCTGTCCATGAAGAAGCCCAATGCAGGTCCTTGAAAGAGCTTAATCTTTACTCAGCCAATTTTCAGTTGTCTAGGGACTGGTATGGCCGGGTCAGGTCTTTTATCTGCCTGAGGGAGCCTCTCTAGGTCCTCTGGTTAATGAGGAGTTGGGGGGGTCTACTGCTAGTGGGCAACCCAGCTGTCTCTGTCTCCTCCCGCCTGTTAGTGCAAATGGAGAAAGTGTGTGGCTCCATGGCTAACATTGCCTCTTGGATAGACCAAATTTTGGCTACATGGTGCTGCTTCTAGCATGGAGCAGGATATTTTGGAATTTTTGTTGGCACTGGCCAAGGCTAATAAGGACATTTTTTGTCCTGCTGAGGAGCTATGTTGTAGACTCCTTATGTTACTGAGGCAGTCTGTAGTGTATTCGTTGCCTCATACCTTTTTTGACAGGGAGAAGTGCCAGCTTCTTTCCTTTCCCTTTTGTGACGTGATATTTGACCCACCGGTAGTGGCCAGGGTGCAGGACAATGAACACTTGGCTTCTCAGCAACGTGCACTCTCCTTTGTGGTGTGGGATTAGCTTTTCTTTTCAGGGATTAACTCTGTGCCCTGGGAGAGCAAGATAAAAGGACAGATGAGGAGGGGTGCTTTTCTTAGTGCTTCTTCATTGGTTCCTGTCCTCATGCCCTTTGGTACAGGTGGATTCTTTCGGGCCAGTGGTTCTCGCAGGGGAGGATCCCAAGGCCGGGGTAATGAAGACTTTGCGTTATAGGTATTTCCTCCCCTTTCTGTGTTCCCTTCCTTTGTCTGCCAGACCAATAAAACTTGTGAGTTATGCAGAGGGGTTCAGATCGTTATGTGACCTTGGTCTTAATGGTGCAGGGACATGTTGGTCAAAGGGGCCATAGAGCTTTTGGTGGGCAAGCTAGAAGGCTTTTATGCCCTTCTGTTCCATGTTCCCAAGGTAACAGGGGGTTAGAGACCTGTGTTTAATCTCTCACCTCTGAACAAGTTTTTAGTGGTCAGCCCCTTTTGAATGGAGATGGTGGCATCAGTTTTGGAGTCTACGAATGTGGGGGATTGGATGGTGTCTCTGGATCTGAGAGGCACATATTTCCAAGTTTCAATTCACCCTCTTTCTCACAGATACCTGCAGTTCGTTTAGTGAGGCAAGGTTTTTCAGTTCAGAGTTCTTTGTTTTGGCCTTGCCACTGTCCTGCAGGTCTTTACCAAGGTAATGGCTCCAGTGTCTTAATGGGCTCATTGACATGATATCTCCCTGTGCCATTACCTGGATGATTGGCTGGTCACAGGGCCTACTCTCCAGGGGTACATAGTTGCCATCTGGGATGTTTTGCAGCTATGTGCTCAGTTGGGTATTCAGATCAATTTGCCCAAATCAGACCTTGTGCCCAGCCTAAAGGAAGCAGTACTTGGGCATGGTGCTGGATTGAGTGAGGGCTCTGGTTTTTCCATTGCCAGAAAAGGTCAGCCAGTTTCTGTCGGAGGTGCAAAGTTTTCTAGAGGACAAAGTCCCTACTGTGTCTCTATTGAGGTCACTCCTGGGTCATCTGGCTTCCCTGGAGAGGCTAGTCCTGGGCAGATGGGTACGCTCTTGTTCCCTTTAGTGATGCCTGAAGAAACACTGGAAGGCAGCATTGGACCTACCCTGGTGGTGGGTTCCTCCTTCTCAGCTGTGCCTAGCGGACCTCTCCTGGTGGATGGATCAGGGTCATCTGCTTAGGAGAGCTCCCTTTGTGATGGCACCTCTGGAACAGTTTCTGTTTTTCAAAGTGTTCCTTCACTGTTGGGGTGCTCATCTGGGGGACTCATCTCAGTGGTGTGGTCTCCACAGGAGCAGAGGTTTCATATCAACCACTTGGAGATGATGGCTTTTTTTCCGGGCTGTGCAGTCCTTTCAGCAGGTATTGTTGGGCATGGTGGTGTCTCTCATGTCAGACAATTCGACAGTGGTGGCCTATTTACGGAACTCGGGGGGCACTTGGTCCAAGTCTCTATCTGGTCTGGTGGTGCGAGAACAGTTTGGTCTCTCTTCACCCCAGAATTGTGCCGGGATGACACAATGCAGTGGATGATGGCCTCAGTCACAAGTGTGTGTGGTCAGAGTGGATGCTATAGCCAATAGTGTGCAGGCAGGTCTTCCAGGTGTGGGGTGTGCTGCAGGTGGATCTGTTTGCAACTGCCTTAAATCACCAGTTACCTCCGTATGTGTGTCCACTGCCAGACCTGGGAGCATGGAAAGAGGACAAGTTTGCCTTTCCATGGGAGGGGTTGGATCTGTATGCATTTCCTTCCTTCTCTCTGATTTGTTCGGTGCTGGTTCAAGTCAGTAAGTCTGCTTGTGTTCGCATGACTCTGATTGCCCCACGGTGGCATCAGGCAGATTGATTTCCTCTGCTTATTAGTCTGCTAGTGTGCCATCCTCGAGTGTTGCCGCCATGGGCCTCTCTGCTCTGCCAGCCTTATCGCCACCTCTTTCATAAGTCTTCAAGGGCACTTCACCTTCATGCGTGGAGACTCTCCAGCGTCTCTTTCTAAACAGGCTGCTGAAAGGCTGCTAGATTTATGGCCCTTCTGGTCAAACATTCCTCTGCCAGATGTTGTGGTCAATGTTATGTAACCACGAAGAGGGCACAGAGTAGCAGTGTCGTTTGTTCAGGAATTAAGTACTCATCATATTTATCAGGCTTCTTTGCCATCAGCAGTCACTGACACACAGAAATGATTTACCCAAAATTACAATAACAATATATGATAAAAGAAAGAATACATAAAATAGCATGCAGTCACTGGAAAATAGTTATCCAAACACTACAGTTATATATACATGAACACTCAAAGAGAATGAAGTGCTATGTTAACGTAGTTATGCTATATAAAAAAAGAATAACTGATAACTTCCAGCATAACAATAAAGTAATGTGTGACGCTATTTTTGTGTAATTGTAGTATTAACTTTGTGCTTGTTCTCACCTAAGATGTGAGAAAATATGTATGAAGTGAAGGTCACAGATGCTCCTCAGGCGACCTTGACTTGGTGGCAGTCTGTCTCTCAGAGAAGGAATAACGTCACGGAACCATCAGCAGTCGCTGTAGTTCTCTGTAGACCCTGCTTCAAGTTCTGAAATTATGCAGAAATCTGAGAAGTGTTCCATGACTAAGTTATATGTGATAAACTCCATAGACATGATATGGAAATATTTGAAAAGTCTGCAACACAGTGTGTGCTTTTAGTTGTGTAGTGTAGTATTATACTTCCTGTAGCGATGAGTGAGAAGTGATGAGAGTAGAAGTCTTATACCACTTTGGATGTCCAGCTGAGTGATTAGATGCGATGAGGACGGGCAATCGATGCTGTAATATGGGTACTACTCCAATCACCCAGCTGTTTGTAGCTCGCTCAGAACACTGGGAGTGTTTTCCTGAATTCATAATGTGTAATATTTCCCAGATCAACCCCTTGGAAGAAAACTACACATCTCTTCAGAAATTTATGTCAGGAGCAAAAGTCCGAGTCACCCCAACAACTGAGCAGAGCTAGGCGGTAGTGGGAGAGATTGTTTTAGTAGCATCTGCTGACTTAGCAGATAAGTCAGCCGCTGAACTGAGTTGTCAGTGCGTCCAAGAGAGTGCGTTATGGGATATAACAGCCGTTACACACTCACGCCTTCACTGCCCTAAGTGTATTGTTCACTGGTTTACTTTTTCATCCCATCGCTGCCACCAGTGTTGTGGTCAATGTTATGTTACCACGAAGAGGGCACAGAGTAGCAGTGTCATTGGTTCAGGAACTCTCTCACACTGTCTTCTTAGGGGAGTTAACGAAAACACAGCTTGGGTTTTTCTTATATTAACAATACAGTTATTTACACTACACAAGGATAGTCTTGTACACACACGCAGTCCACAGCTCCCTGGCAAACGCCCGGGGAAGCACAACGGCCAGCTCATGTGTTCGTCAGACTCCAATTAATGTAGCTCCATCTTGTCAATCTTTCGTCAGCAAAAACTCACTGACACCAGTGACCGACTCATATATTAAAGAACAGTTACAAATGCATTGGTTACAATAGTTAAAGTATTACTTAATTATAAATGAAAGAAAGAAAATATATGATAGTACTAAATATATGTCTATGCTGTTATAATTACATATATATAATCCAGCAACTAGAGGTTCCCACACTGAGCCTGTGGGAACGTATACTGACTTAGCATAAGAAGTGCTTGCATATGAAAATGAAAGGATGTGCTTCTCGCTAAGATCAGCCTCGCTTCTTATGGCTGTGTGTAGAAACAAGGAAAAAAATAATTATATACAATTCATACCCTAACACAGAGTCTATCAAGCAAAGTGTTCTGTCTTCTGTGGTTGGTGTCAGTCGAGGGGTTGTCATCCTCTCTTGGCCTCTGTAATGGACTTAGTGGACTTGTTTTTATATTTCTTTGGGACACAAAGCGTTTGTCCTCGCCATCCATTAGGGGGTATTGTTCAGCTTTGGCCCCAATTATCCAGCAGGCTGGCTTGGATATCTCACAGGATTGGGATCTGTCGACTGTTTTGGGGGTTTGCCAAGTTGGGTCCTTCTTATTCACTATGCATTCCTGTGTGGAATTTATCCTCAGTTTTATGTTCGTTAATAAAGTCCCCTTATGGGCCTCTTTGTTTGGCTTCATTGAGGGACATTGCACTAAAGCCCTCTTTTCTTTTGGTATTAGTGTCTGCTTGCCGAATTAGTGATCTGCATGAGCCTTCAGCGGAAGTTTGTCACTTTAAGAGTTGGTCTTCTATGACTTTTTTTGTAGCCCTTGATTTTCTAGCAAAGACTTAACTCCCAAGTGATGAATCTCAGTCTGACTCCACCATTCCTGTTCGTATGGAGTACGTTGGCAACTCATAAGGGCACAGGCTTTTATGCCCAGTCAGAGCCGTCAGGGAGTACCTTCGTAGGACCAGGGATTGTTGTCCTAGATCCTCCCACCTTTTTGTGATGGTTACTGAGGGTTGGCATGTGATGTACCCTCGTATTACTTCTCACTAGATATGCCAGGTCATCTGGTGTGCACATGAGGATTTTTCTGAGGAGGACATGGGCTTGGTTCGAGTGAATGCACATAAAGTAGAGCAGTGGCAACGAGTGCCTTGTTCAAGAAGATTTGGAGTATTCGTGCTGATCTTCAGGCAGGAACCTGGAAGAGTATGTTCACTTTTGGTTCTTTACATCATATCTTAGGGATATCACTCATCAGTATTTGGATACCTTTTCTTTGGGCCTTGTTGTGTCAGCTCTCAGGGTAATTCAGTAATTTTTCTCTTGGGTTCCTTATACATACAGTTCTATGTATTGTCCTCTGTTGGGTGTGAGGTACTTGACCGTTCTGGGGTGAGTTGTTATGCTCCTCTCACCCCTCTGGTTTTGTCCCTCTTTCATGGGATATGAGTGCTGCACCCACTTCAGGATATGGCCTCTGCCTTGTAAGGTTTGGGCTTGTAAGGATGTGTATCTTGGGGAGTGAAAGTTGTTTTTAGGGATGAGGTCATCCTCCCTCCTATACTTGGGATTCAGTTCTTAAGCAATAATTGATAATTATAGGTACTATAGTCTGGCTCAAATATGAAGGCCGCTCAGGGGGGAGACCTAATGGTGATTCCCTGGCTGCGGTGTCACCAAGCATCGTAGCACATGTTTCGATCTCATTATTAGCTTACATCTTAATGAACCGTCATAAAAGTGTATTCCTCTAAATTTCTAATAAGGATGTATAGAGAGCTTTGAATATTGTTTTAGTGTAATGAAGACAATGATTTTGTATAGATACCACAAAATGTAGCACCATTGCTCTCCAGCATGCATTGCTACTTTTCAAGGCTGGACATGGGTGAGGTCAACCTCCCTGACCGCTGATAATTCCCAGGTCAAATCAAGTCTCTCCTCTCCACCCTGTCGCTCAGGATGGAAGGTGAATATCTCGTCCGCGCTACTCGCCATCGCAACCTTCGTAGTTGAGAGAAAGAAGTTATTTACAGCGTCAACAAGTTCTGCTTAGAGGAGAAGGCAAAGGGAGCACCTTTAATTAATTTCTCCAAAGCTATTGCCCGGACAGCAAGAGCAACAAACGTCAGTGAGAGAACTGTTCGACGAATCTACTCTGGCATCAATCAAGCCTCCGAGACACAGCCTGCATTTTCATCACCCCAAAAGAATATATAATAATAAGAAACAGGAGGAAGTAACAAGCCAGAGAGAGAGAGAGAGAGAGAGAGAGAGAGAGAGAGAGAGAGAGAGGGAGAGCGGGAGAGATGGGCGTTTCTCCACACTTCAGTGTTAATCCTTTAATTGGGGCTGCGATGTTTGGCGATGCCGCAGCCGGGGAATCCCAGTTAGGTCTCCCCCCTGAGTGGCCTTTATATTTGAGTCGGACTATACTATGTGTAATAACAAAAGATTTTTAATGTAAAATCCATTTTTATCTACTTACTTACCCATAATTATAAATCTTGGTGAATTATACAGGCAGATTGTTGATATTCCGTCTGTACTCTGTGCTGGCAGACTGCAAATGAGGCACAAGAAAAGTGGAGCTCCAACCTATCAGCCAGCTGCGAAACTCTCTGGCATGCAGTTTGAAATTGTGTCTGGTGCTCAGTTTGAAAATGCGGTTGGGCCAAATTGCGTATAAGCAGACTGATTGCGCAAATTAAATCAATTATAATATTTTTTCAGTCGCGTTATAACAAAAACGCATATATCAAACACGTATAAATCGAGAGTTGCCTGTATATATATATATATATATATATATATATATATATATATATATATATATATATATATATATATGTACAGAAATTCCCCAACTTACGAACATAATGGGGACTGAGAGGCTATTCGTAACTCCATTTGTTCGTATATCCAAAGTCGGGTCTCCATTGCCTTTTTTCCCATTGTTTTAAAGTTTTGTTTACATTAAGAATACCTGTACATGAAACCCAATAAGTACAACATAACTTATACAGTACCTGTAATATGTAATGCTTTTAATATTATTTGATGGTGATTCATACAACTTTAATGTAGAAACTTACTTTATTTAAAAAGAAAATATATTCTATTGGTGACTGACTGGCGAACCGATTGATAAGATGGCGTGTGGTCAGCTGGCTAGGGAAAACACAACCAGGGCCGTCACACAACACGAAGCCTATCTCCGTTAGATCGGGGATGACACCATACCATACTGAAAAAGATCGATAAACATGGATAGATTAACATGGCGTCAATCAATGGGGGTTGAACAGGTGTCTATAAATCTGGGATGACTAAGCGTCTGTATATTGGGGTCAAACAGCTGACATGGTTACCTCTAGGTTACAGACTCGCATTTAGGTTACACATTTTAACGTTAGGGCTATGTCAGTTACATACATGAAAGTATTTCACATGAAATATAAAACAGAAAACATTGCATGCTTGAAATAAAAATGAGGAAACTCGTAAGATTTACCTTGTTCACTTGGATTTGTTGGGGGAAGTGGCAGGCGAGGAAGGGGGTGACGAGATCGAGGAGGGGTTGTCAGCATCAGGCGTGTGGGTAGAGGATAAAGATGGCACTGGCTCAGGGGTAGATGGCACTGACAGGAGTGGATGGTACTGTTGCCTCATGTTTATCTACCCGTTTGAAGAACCGATGAAGCGATGACTGGCTCACAGCCTTCTTTTTTACCTCGTATATGACGCGGTAGCATTTCAGTGCATCATGAACAGCTGCTAACACCTTGGCATGTCGTTCTTCATTTGGGTCCTGTTCTTCAAAATTTGTCAAGGCTGCCTCTATTGATGCAAAAGCTTCTGGCATCTTTTTAGTTTGGAAATGTTTTGGTGGCATTTCCACTTCTTCCTCCTCTGCCTCTTCTGCCTCCTTCCTCTGCTTCTCCAATTCTCATAGTTCATCATTAGATAGCTCCTTGTCATGGTCATCAAAGAACTCCATGAAGTCCTGCTCCTCCAGCTCTAGCTCCAGTTTCTCACTCATGGAGATTAAATTGTCAGCAACCTCCTCCTGCTCCTCCTGAATATTTTCAAACCCAGTGAAATCATGAACAACCTGAGGGCAGAGCTTTTTCCATACGGCATTCATACAGGTGGTTGTAACTTTCCACCAGTAGGTATTAATGTTTTTTATGGCATTGTAGATGTTATATGACTTCCAAAATTCGCTCAGAGTCATATCATTCTCGTCTGTTGCCTTCAGTGCCTGGCGGAAAGTGCGCCTTAGATAGTATTTTTTGAACGTTGCGATGACTCCCTGGTCCATAGGTTGTATAATGGAGGTTGTGTTGGGTGGCAGGTAGACAACCTTGACATTAGGGTGAAAGTCATCTAGGTAAGGTGGGTGGCCAGGGGCGTTATCCAGCACCAGGAGGACGTTGAATGGAATGGAGTTGCTCCGACAATACTTCTCCACCTCAGGGATAAATTGATTATAAAACCACTCCTGAAAAATTGCCTGTGTGACCCAAGCTTTAGAGTTACTCTTCCACACAACTGGAAGAGACGCCTTGGCAATGTTTTTCAGGGCTCGTGGGTTTTCCGAGGTGTACACCAGTAGGGGCTTTAATTTTAAATCACCACTAGCATTACCCCAAGCAGTAGCGTCAGTCTGTCCTTTGCAGCTTTGAAGCCAGGCATCGTCTTTTCCTCCTTACTGATGTAGGTTTGGTCTGGCATCTTTTTCCAGTAGAGGCCAGTTTCACCCACATTGAAAATCTGTTGTGGTGTGTAGCCTCCTGGCAGATAATTTCTGCTAGTTTTCCTGGGAATTCCTCGGCTGCCTTAACATATGCACTCGCCACCTCACCAGACACCTTCACGTTATGCAAGTTATTGCGTGCCTTGAAGCGGTTAAACCTCCCATGACTTGCAGTGAATGACACATCCTCACCATACTCAGCCTTCAGTTCATTGAATAGACTCAGAGCCTTCTCTTGAATCATCATAAGGCATAGACGTTTCCGTTTTTGGATGCAGTCCTCGAACCAGACGCCAAGATGTTTTTCCATCTCCTCAATCACTTTCCCTCTCTTTTTTGATATGATGGTTGATTGCATGGGCACTGCAGATTTCACATGTTCCACTATTTTTTCTTTGTTCTTAATAATTGTGCCTACAGTTGACTGATTCATATTAAATTTTTGTGCCACATCAGACATTTTCTCACCTTTCTCAAGCCGTTTTATGATGTCCATTTTTACCTCTAAAGTTATAGCCTGACGTTTCTTGGAACTTCCACTGGCTTCACCATTTATTTTTCACTTCACACCCGACATTTTTTATGGAATGATGCACAAGTAAAGCGAATTATGGCACAAAAATTGGCGATATACGAGGACACAGTGAACAGATGCTTTCGTGTTTATGGCGGGATGGCAGGTGAGTGATGCGCACAGCTGAGTGAGCGTGGCAGCCCCACGGCGTGGCAGACTCGTGAACTATATTGGCGCCCAGCCCAGGAAATTTGAAGTTTGCTAGCATCTTTCAAACAATATTTTGGACTTAAGTATTTCAAAGATTTGTTTGTATGTATGGAATGTTCGCAAGTCGAATGTTCGTAAGTAGGGAAGTTTCTGTATATATATATATATATATATATATATATATATATATATATATATATATATATATATATATATATATATATACAGTAACTCCTCGTTATTTCGTAGTTCTTTATCCGGTAAATTCACAGTTACGGTATTTGGAAATTACTACCCTCAATTTGATATACGGTAAGAAAAATTCACAGATATGGTATCCGCTAATGTCATCCGAGAGGACCCAGCGCGGGGGACCAGGGGTGACGACTTCATCCACGCCACACCTCCCCGCCACTCACAGTACTGACTTTAACTTGACCACCCTTGGAGCCTATTATCTCTTCCCCTCCCCCATTTTTTATAACTGCATTACATATTACTTACATGCATTACTAATTAGATGAATAAATGGAATATTAAAGGGTCTATTGTAAGCACAAATACAGTAATACTCTGCTTAACGAACAGGATAGGGGTGTCAAAGTTGTTCGTAGAGTGAAAATTCGTTAAGCGGACGTAATTTTCCCATAGGAAATAATGGAAATAGGGGGGATGCGTTCTGGGCTGGTCCCCAACATACCATATGGGTAAAAAAAAAAAAAAAATATATATATATATATATATATATATATATATATATATATATATATATATATATATATATATATATATATATATATATATATATATATATATATATATATATATATATGTATTAGTGATGTATCGGATATCCGCCTCCGCCTCCGCCTCCGCGGATCCTCCGCGTTTTATTAACCTCCGCCTCCGCCTCCGCCTCCGCATTTTCAGATAATGAGACCTCCGTCTCCGCCTCCGCCTCCGCATTTTCAGAAAATGAGACCTCCGCCTCCGCCTCCGCCTCCACAATTTAAAACTGCGGAGGCGCGGATGTTTACCGGTACCTGTATTTTTCGGCACACAGTTGCACCCCAAAATATAGTAAGATGTTTGTTTCATTACGGCGTAACAGTAACATGCAACTGTAGTACACAGTACGCACATATGGCCTCTCTGACCGCGTCTGAACGTGAAACATACGCGTATACGGCTCTCATCTCATGCACCCCACCCACAGCTAATCTCGCACACTGCCAGACGTATGATTCCTCTTTTCATTGGTTGCTGCATCCGAATTATTAAGTTATAGATACTAAGTTGAATATTTCTATCCATTATGAATTCATTTTTTTTTTTATTTTAAAGATTTAGCATTAGATCCTGATTATACCTGAAGGATAAAACACTTTTGACATCGTCTGAGACGTTTGACACGTCTCGCTATCTGCCGCCAGTGCCACCCCAGTGACCCCAAAGTTACTGCTGAACTCTGATGGTGTTGCCTACGTGTTACCCGTCAATCTCTTGCAGCAGTCATGGCTTCACGCAGCAGTAAATGGGTAAAAAAAAAAATCTGTTCCGCCTCCGCCTCCGCCTCCGCAAAAAACTATTCCATAACCTCCGCAACTACATCCGCATCCGCATTTTTTGAGAAACTGACCTCCGCCTCCGCCTCCGCGGAGCCACGAAATTTGACCTCCGATACATCACTAATATGTATATATATATATATATATATATATATATATATATATATATATATATATATATATATATATATATATATATATATATATATATATATATATATATATATATATATATATATATATATATATATATATATATATATATATGTTTGGCAGCATATTGGGCCACCGGTGTATCACTACTTTTATGATGTCATATGAGTCATTGGAAGTTAGAGGAGCTACATACAAATTCTATCACATTCTCACATTTATGTTCACAAAGTTTCTATTAGCTTTTTATAAACTTTGCCCCCAAGAAAGGAATGTTTTGTAATGCATAAAGTGAAATCTTAATGGAATACCAAAAAATACAGCAGAGATGAGATGAGCCACAGACGAAGCGGGAGACTGCGGCGACTCGGCCGCTTCTTCATCTTGTGACCCATTTAGCCTGCGTGTTGTCTTTCCCCATGATATTTGTTTCCACTTCTCTATTGCCTGCTATAATGGATATCATGTCTTAATATTCATATACGCTCATGCCATGAGGATAACCTCAACTCTGTGGCACTGTGATAGTGAATTATTAATGAAATACTGCGGTATTTCATTAGTAATTCACTATCACTCAGTGCCACAGAGTCAAGGTTATCCTCGTGGCATGAGCGTTTATGAATACTAAAATATGATATTCATTATAGCAGGCAAGAGAGGAGTGAAAACATAAACATCATGATGAAAGTAACACACAAGCAAAAGGGTCACAAGAAGAAGAAGCGGCAGAGTGGCGAGTCTCCGCTTCGTCTGTGGCTGATCTCATCTATGGTTTCTTTTTTGGTATTCCATGTAAGATTTCACTTTATGCATTACAAAACAATCCTTTCTTGGGGACAAGGTTTGTAAGAAGCTAATAGAAATGTTTTGTGAACATAAATGCATATATAAGACAGTAACACCACCTGGAGAGGTGTTGTTCCCAGCAACCTCAGAGCAACCTGATAGCAACATTGTCACCGTCCGTCCAAGCGTTCATGGATGCCATTTTGCTGCAAGAGGCTGCTCTGACGTTAAAGAATCTTGGATCCAGCTCCAGGAGCGCTATAGACAGAGGCGGGGAGCCAGCCAATTACAGTGAAGCTATCGCGTTCGGTCCCTCACCTGGCAAATTCAAACCCAGAAAATTCGCTAAAACTAATGTGGTTGTATGTTATGCAGACTTTTTGGTCAAACTTTATATAGTGCGTTAAACTGGAAATTCGTTAAAAGAACGTTCGTTAAGCGTAGTATTACTGTATATATATATATATATATATATATATATATATATATATATATATATATATATATATATATATATATATATTGTCCCAGCCTAGCAGCGAAAAGTGGTTCAGTTGTTTGTTTACATTTCTCAGTGAGATGCTCCAAGGCAGAACTTCCAATTATCAAATGACCAAGATGAGCTGCTCTTTCGTTTATGAGTTTATTTTTTGAGAATTAAATAACCTTTCCAACAGGAAGCCATTTTTAAATGTCTTGTGTGATTGTGTCAGCCTGACTCACGCCCTGCACAGTACATGGCCAGAAGTCAAGTAGGGAGGCGTGTCATTTAGCTCTCTAATTTTTGTGTGACAGGTATAAGTTTACGAGAATGGGGAGTTTTCAGAACTGTCAAGGCCGCCGGTTGATCCCTAGTGACATGAGCCAAATTATTGTTGTAATAAATCCCAGCTGGGTACAGATGCATAGAACATTGATTATCATGGTAGTATTGAAATGATGTATTGACTCTTAAATATCCTGTGTGGATAATATAGGGAGAATATGGTCAAAACAGAAATATTTTTTTTGTGATTATCGAGTAAACTGCTAGCAATATCTTAAATAAGGGATACTAAGAGTATAAAATCTTTTGATTTGGACAATGGCAAAGGTAAATAATCAGACTGCGCTATATAATATGACACAGCATACTCAGTAAGATCGTGATAAATGGATCTAGTTATTTTCGTGGGGATTTTAGCATCTCTTCTTACGAAGCAAGCGACACGGCAAAGTAATTGAGCAGCAGATGAGCTGTTGTAGTGTCCAGCTACTGTAATCCATTGCTCATGGCATAGTGGAGATGGGCACCACATAAAAGAATCAACTTCTTGTATAACAACGTGTTTCACAGGTTCTACTAGCGTGGCCGAGTTAAGTGTTTGTTTTGGTTAGAGATACAGCATTACTATCGCCAGGACACTCGAGTTGCCTATTTTTAATTCATATTGCTGTTTTCATGTACTAGGAAGTAGATATATGTAATTTTGGACTTTTAACTAGCACAGACACGTTATCTTTATGTCTCCTGTCGTCTGGATTATTACATATCTGATCAAGGGTGTGCTGTTTTAGAAATCTGAGATGACCAAATAAATCTAAACTGCCAATTCACTAGAAAATCAACTTGTATACATTTGTTCATGAATAGAGTTTGGTTTTACAAGTGTTACTACTTTGAAGGAATTATGTAGAAAAATATGTTATATAAGCTCATTGCATCATTATGTATGTAGAATGACAGTGTAGGTATACCTGATATTGCTCTTATGAGTGACAAGGGGACAACCCTGGTGCTGCCACCTGGTGGCAACCATTAGTTCTGAAAACTCCCCATTAGAATGAGAAACATCAAGAAGAGAAAACAACTGGAAACAAACAAACAAATGTATTGTTGTGAGACAGCTGGACTTTCAATTCTGGCCTCCCCTCTCCCCTCTGTCATGCATGTTATCTCCCCCTCCAAGACCTTGCCTTACCCATGCCTCACTGCCAGGCTTCTCCACCATCTTTCTATATCATAAGACTTATGATCTTTTCAAACACTTTTTTTTTTTTACTGCCTTCATCATCAAAATGTTACATGATATAGCTCTCACAATAACACTATTACAAAGAATTATGTTGAGACAGAGGTAGAAATCTGTACCAGACAAACAATAAATACTTCACTGTATCATTATCTCACTTCAACACACTAATAATGACTCAGATAGTGTCCAGTTCAGCAGTGAAACAGTAGATTGCCGTGACTCTGCTGATGGCAACTTCCCAACCCTCAAATTTTCTAGAGAAGCAGGTATGTAATATGTTATCATTCTATCATTCTCCAGGGAGTCAATATTGTATACACAATCATTTAGTGTGCTTTCATTTATTGTTTTTTTACCCATTTGGGTTATGTACATGTTTTTTTTCTCAATTTATAAGCCGTTGGGAGAGGAAATACCATGTATCCGGATATTTTGCATATCCGCCAGGGCCTTGGCTGCTATAATCTAGATATGCGGGCAATTACTGTAATATGAATACTAAGATATGATATCCATTATAGCAGGCAATAGAGGATTGGAAACAAATATCGTGGGGAAAGATAACACGCCAAGCTAAAAGGGTCATAAGAAGAAGAAGCGGCTGAGTCGCAGCGAGTCTCCCGCTTCGTCTGTGGCTGATCTCATCTCTGCTTTATTTTTTGGTATTCCATGTAAGATTTCACTTTATGCATTAGAAAACAATCCTTTCTTGGGGGCAAGATTTAAAAAAATGTAATAGAAATGTTGTTTTGTGAACATAAATGCGAGAATGTGAGAGAATTTGTACATAGCTCCTCTAACTTCCAATGACTCATATGACATCATAAAAGTAGTGGTACACCGGTTGTCTAATATGCTGCTAAACGTATATATAATTTTCTTTTTCTAACCCATGTGGTATGTTGGGGACCAGCCCAGAATGCATCCCTCCCTATTTCCATTATTTCTTATGGGAAAATTACGTCTGCTTAACGAATTTTCGCTCTATGAACAGCTTTGACACCCCCTATCCTGTTCGTTAAGCGGAGTATTACTGTATATATACACTCGACCCTCGAAACAACGGACCTTGTCCGTAGATTGCAAAAGTCCGTTCTTTGCAAAAGTACGTAAAAAACTGTATGAAATGTACGTAAAATACTGTGTAATCATTAAGAAATCATTCAAGCAGTATTACAAAGCATTAAGTACAACAAGTAACCTGAAATAGATGACAAGAGCATGGTCAGTTTAATAAATATTAACCCCTCCTACTCGGGAACGTCGATAGATGTTCATCACGCAAGACTCGGGGCACGTCGATTGACGTTTAGGCGTTTTAGGCTATATTTTGGCTATTTTCTTCCCGTTTTCATTGCTTGTGAGTTGGAAACACTCATCTGGAGTGAAAATGTGCTATAGGTCAGTGTGTCACCAACTTCCACGATTGATAGTGAGAGCAAAAGTGATTCCACGGTGTCCGATTCCGTCACCTCTCCCGCGTCCCTTTTACACCTCTGGTCTCTCGTCATGTTGCAGGGAGACAACTTTTGAATAAGAGTGGTATCGAAAGGGCATTGGAATTAACAATTTCTACTATAATAGAAAGCGAAGATAGCTATGTTCTTGGCTCTGATACGGATATAGGAGGTTCAACCACTGAGGGGGAGGACATTCTACCACCATCACCAGATAGAGAGAGAGAGAGAGAGAGAGAGAGAGAGAGAGAGAGAGACACAATACAAGGGGCCGGTTATCTATTGCTGTAGCCAAGGCCGCTGGTGCTGATCGGACGCAAGGCTACGTACACCGATTATACCACCTCATTCAACCTGTGATATTTTGGTAACCATAACATCTAGGGACATCTGTTTTTTTGCATTGCAAAGAGAAAGAGTTGCTTGTGGGCAGAACACCATTTGTATTCACTCGTTTCTTGAATTTCCAATTGTAATCAGTATGTAAATAGAGGCTATTTTGTGTGTTTCTCACCAAACTTCCCGAGTTAGGCTTGGCTTTCTTGAAACAGTCTGTTTGGCCACCCCATACTCCTCACACAGCTTTGCAACACTTGTTCCTTTTTCTAATTTTCATATTAGTTCAAGCATAGCAGCCACTGGAAGAGACTTTCGATTATGCTTCACTGATTTACTAGGTTTAGGAGGCATTTTGGATTGGTTAAGCACTCGTGGGAAGGGTACAAATGCATTAAAAAAGCCGTGGTAAGCACTGGACAATGTTCGCTGTTGGTTGAAAACGCACGGCCTGAAGATAAAATATGGCGGCCAACAGCTGATGACGCGACCGACCCGCCACCTACTGGACAATAATTTGCCGGAAACGGACAATCACGCGCATTTTAACATTCGTCCGTAGATTAAACCGGACTCCAGAATTTGTCCGTAGTTTCCAAAATCCATTGATGGGAGGTCCGTTGTTTCGAGGATCGAGTGTATATATATATATATATATATATATATATATATATATATATATATATATATATATGTACAGTAATACTCCGCTTAATGAACAGGATAGGGGGTTTCAAAGCTGTTCGTAGAGCGAAAATTTGTTAAGTGGACGTAATTTTCCCATAGGAAATAATGGAAATAGGGGGGATACGTTCTGGGCTGGTCTCCAACATACCACATGGGTTAAAAAAGAATTATGTATATGTTTGGCAGCATATTGGATAACCGGTGTACCACTACTTTTATGATGTCATATGAGTCATTGGAAGTTAGAGGAGCTACATACAAATTTCACATTCTCGCATTTATGTTCAGAAAACAACATATCTATTAGCTTTTTACAAACCTTGCCCCCAAGAAAGGATTGTTTTGTAATGCATAAAGTGAAATCTTACATGGAATACCAAAAAATAAAGTAGAGATGAGTGAGCCACAGACGAAGCGGGAGACTCGCGGCGACTCGGTTTCTTCTTCTTCTTCTTGTGATCCTTTTAGACTGTGTGTTGTCTTTTCCCATATTTGTTTCCACTCCTCTATTGCCTGCTGTAATGGATATCATAATTTAGTATTCATATATGCTCATGCCATGAGGATAACCTCAACTATGTGGCACTGAGCGGTAGTGAATTATTAATGAAATACCGCGGTATTTCATTAGTAATTCAATATCACTCAGTGCCACGGAGTCAAGGTTATCCTCATGGCATGAGCATATATGAATACTGAGATATGATATCCATTATAGCAGACAATAGAGGAGTGAAAACATAAACATCATGATGAAAGTAACACGCAAGCAAAAGGGTCTCAAGAAGAAGAAGAAGAAGCGGCTGAGTGGCCGCGAGTCTCCCGCTTCTGCTCATCTCATCTCTGCTTTATTTTTTGGTATTCCATGTAAAGTTTCACTCTATGCATTACAAAACAATTCTTTCTTCGGGGCAAGGTTTGTAAAAAGCTAATAGAAATGATGTTTTGTGAACATAAATGCATATATAAGACAGTAGCACCACCTGGAGAGGTGGTGTTACCAGCAACCTCAGAGCAACCTGATAGCAACCTTTTCACCGTCCCTCCAAGAGTTCATGGATGCATTTTGCTGCAAGAGGCTACTCTGACATTGTTAAAGAATCTTGTATCCAGCTCCAGGAGCACTAGAGATAGAGGCAGGGAGCCAGTCATTCACAATGAAGCTACCGTGTTCGGTCCCTCAACCGGCAAATTCAAACCCAGAAAATTCGCTAAAATGGATGTGGTACGTTATGCGGACTTTTTGGTCAAACTTTATATAGTACGTTAAACCGGAAATTCGTTAAACGAACGTTTGCTAAGCGGAGTATTACTATATATGAGGCGTCTCGTGTTGAAGTAGCGTAACCGCCACTAACATAGTTTTGAGAAAAACGCCCGTAAAGTTAGACAATGATAATGCGGTGGAAAATGGATGAGAACATAATGTATTATACACCAATGGAAAGCTTTTAAAATCAGCTTTCACATGAAATGGGTTTTGAGATGAAAAAATGCCATTTTCACAATGAAAAATCACTCGAAACATCAACCATCAATAGAAATGGTGTCAAAGTAGGGAGGAATTAACTGTTAGAAACTTCTATTATATACTTTTCAATGAAAAAAGTGTGGATAATGCTAGAAATTACATGTTAGGTTATGAAAAATGACTAAATCTTGAAAAATCTAATTATTAATATTTTTTTTTTAATGTCTCTGGTTTGACACTATTAATAATAAACGAAATCAATTCCCACACTCGCCTAAAATTAAGTTTCTGTTTCGCTCAAGAAGTTGATAATATGGAAGGGGTTGTCAGGTGGTTAGAAATCTAGCAGGTCATCGTCGGAGTCATCGTCGTGTAGGTCAGCTCCGAGGTCCTTGAGGCGTTGCTGGCTGGCAAAGAGGGCATTATAGAAGCCCCTGGAGGCCTCTGGGATGTAGGAGGTGAGGGATCTGATGTGGCTGTGGTCTTCTATCAGTACACCATTAGGGAACTTAGGGGTGATGGGAACACTGGAGAGATCGAACTTGACTGGGTCATAGTTTGCCTTACGTCCCTTCTGTAGACTCCACCTCACCGTATTGTCAATAAAGTCTCCATAGTTGGGGGAAACTTTAATACCCATCTTGTACTCAGCCTCAACAATCAGATCCCTGGCCCCCTTAAAACCAGACTGTGTTTGACCTGCCTTGGTGGCATGCTTCTGCAGTTCATCAAATCCAAGGAAGTCAACAGAGGTCATCCTGACAACAGTGGCTGGATCAGTGGTGCGACACGACTTCATTAACTCAACATACCCATCTGTAGAGTACACTTCTTTCCCCTTCAAGTGCTTCTCAAACACACCAAAGTCACGGTCACAAGGAAGAAAGGAGTGCCCAGTCTCCAGGTAAAAGTGGTGTACAGCAGAGAACCTGTTCTGGTGGATCAGGCGAAGGTAGAAGAGGACGAGGTTGTAGTTTTTATTTTGACCAGCACAGTTGTCGAAAAAAATAATCAACTTGCTAACACCTGGATCAATGAAGTTGTTAACATAATGGTTAAGGCAGCTGGACACCTCTACTGACCCCCACTTGGCCTCAGACTTATTCCAGACATAGAAAAAAGGGTGCTTCGTCTTCAAGTTGTGGATTCCAAGGTTGTAAGTCCATAGCTTACACTTATAATACTGGGCACTAGTGGTGAGGCGTGGTGTTGGAAGGGTTTGCTGGAGGTCGACAGCAATGGCAGCTATTCCAGGTGTTCTGTCCTTTATGTACACATCAATGAAGCTTCGCCCATCTGCAGCGTGGACGTGATGATGATTATGTCTCATAGTAATTTCTGTGATCTCCTCTTGGTCACTGGCAGAGTTCAGGGCATTGAGCTTGACTTGAAATTCATCACTAACTGTGCAGGTATCACTCCTAGGGGGCTTAATGCTTATCTTGTTCTCCTTCACCTTGGCAATAAACCTAGAAAACTTTAAAGAGTTCTTATCAAACCCCATACCCTGTAGATGGTCCTGGAAAGACTGAAATAAGCCTAACCATGTTGAAACTGGAGGCAGATACGTAAGCTCAGGGTTCTTCTTCCTGGAGTAATGTGACTGACAAGTGGGTAATCTCTCACAAAAGGTCTGCAAAATGTCTAGCAATTCAGCACTGGTCTTGTTGGGTGGCTCCTGATGGCCTCGCTGGTCTGGGATTAATGTTCCGGTCGGTGAGGTGGCGAATTTAGCACGTGCATGCCTCATATGCATCTCAGAAATGCCATGAATGCTTAAGAAGGCCTTTTGGCACACTGCAATTTTATTATTAAGGAATTGAACACTGAACTCATTAGTCGTCTTGCCGCGACTCTCATGATCTTTCACTCGACAGCGCTTCGCTGGTTTAGCACTGATATGGTTAATTAGATAATGTGCCTGGCTATCATGACTCTCCATGGCCCAAAAGGCATCAAATATCACTTTAACATTATCAGCACCAACCTTGGCAAAACACTTACTTTTGCACTTACAATCTGGGCCAACCTTTCGTGCTGCCACAACCTTCCCTCCCTGACTCACATACTCCTCACCTCGGTTTCTCTTCGCCTTTCTCACGTTTTTTTCCACGTCTCCAGCCGTTTATGCTTACGCGCCTTAAGGACAGACACCTCCCCTCCACTCTGGTCACTCATTTTGGCAGGTAAATCCACAAAAAAAATGGCTGAAAACAGGGAGAGTTCTCAGGGAGATGCAACACGTGTTGTAAGAATGGTGTCACCTGACTGAAGAAGCGGGATGGTAACGTGGCTATGATTGGCTGAGTGGTGGCTTTCCCGCAACCTGCGCTGCCATTGGGTAGCTCGCGGTGGCTCATAAGCTACTTCAACTCTGAAATTTCAGACCTCCTCCACACATTTATTGCGTGTTGGTACATGACTCTAAACCCTCTGCCTTGGGGTCATTGAGGTGGCTATTGGGTGTTTCTTTGTTGTCACGTGGCGTATGAGACTGCCATCTACTGGGAACCGGTATATATATATATATATATATATATATATATATATATATATATATATATATATATATATATATATATATATATATATATATTTATATATATATATTTACATATATATACACAGACGTACATATACAGTAAGTCCTCTAAGTCCTCATTATATGGTACTTATCCATTCCTGAAAACCTTACTGCAAATCAAAATTACCGTATACCAAACCCATTACAACATGTAATAATAGGGAATGCGTTCCAGAACGTCAAAAGTCACCCCTACAGAAATGAAAATACATGAAAATAGTCATATAAAAAAATGTAAAGTACTCTGCAAAAGAAATAAACAAAATGTTTTTATTTACCTTTCATTTGCCATGTATTCTATCAGATGATATCCCTCCCGAGGCTAAGGGACAGTAGGGATTTCAGCCCTTAATCATCATCCGCTGAGTGGGCAGACTACTTCTCTTTCGTTTTGCCTTGTCAACTCCAACTCTGTCTGCAGAACATTTTGGGGCCATTATAGATGCATCACTGTGTGTTGTGATAATATCCACAAAAAACACATGTAACGATTTCACTTGTGTTCAATGGGAAATGCAGGAAGAGACTGTTGTTGTGATATCATTTATGTTACACTTCCCATGCCACCCCAGCTCAGTGCTCACTGACAACTGACTTTTGGTGGGACGTTCAGGCACTATGGCCTGACGTCTGAGGTTTCCTGTTGTTTACATATCGCTTTTGGACACTGGGCTAGCTGGAGTGTTCATCAAACTCTCCACAGTGCTGTAAACAACTAAACATGCTGAATAATTGTTCAGTGTTTGGATGCAATAACACAAAAAGAGAAACAGCAGGTTTAGGCATGACATGAGTGGATACCGTAGAATTATTCTTACCGTATATCGAATCGAGGGTAATAATTTCCAAATACTGTAACTGTGAATTTACCGGATAAAGAAGTATTGTATAACAAGGACTTACTGTATATGAGACCTCACTCCTCACTCCTCAGTCTGGAGCTAACCAGCACTATGAGTGGATCCTTTCTCTGCATTTTTACCTAGTGCTAATAAATGAGAATGTGTACTATTTTATTGTTTCCATGACCTAGTTTTGTATTGATATTTTTTTTAAGGTTTAAGTAACAAAATTCTCAAAAATAGGCAGACTTTCCCAATGGCCAGGAATGTAACCCCTCCCCCCACCCAATTTCCTTTGTTTTTGTGGGAAAATTATGTTTGATTAACACAATTTTGAGTAACGTGACGTCTCCAGGAACGTAACTGTTGCATTAATCAAGGGTTGACTGTATTTGATTTTTTCTCTTTTTAACCCTTAACGTACGGTGATTGTTTCGGGACGATTGTAGTGTCACATGCAGAGAGGTGGGAATCGTTCTGCAAATCATGATTTTTCTGTGCTAAACGTTTGAATCTCTCCCCCTCACTATTGGTCCTGGGCAAGTGGAGGTATCTGGCAATTTTTCTTGCTCACCTCCTTGAACCTTGAGACTCATGTTCCCACACAATAGGTCATCTCTTCCCATTTCGAGGTGACATCTGGCAACCCCTGTGACTTGGAGGGAAGAAACGGTACTCCAAGTGATGTTATGTCAATATTACTCGGTAGTGACGTTGAGGATAGTGATGAAAATTAAGACAGTGATTTTTTTATTGAGACAGAAAAAAGTGAAGACTCCAGTAGTGATTTTGATAATGATCAGGGAGACAGAGACCAACCCTTACAGCAACGTTCATAAACTTCATGTACTCCCCTCGAGCAGTGCGCTGGTGTGTGTCAGCCATGGTTGTCTCTACAGGACTGTGCTTGTCAGCCAAGTCATGTGACTCCCATTGCTAATAAGAGTTGCCAGATTCCAATTATTATAGAAATTACAATATATTTATAATATGTGGTTTCTTTTTTTTTTTTTTTTCCTGTTTTGCACATCATTTCATATATCTGAGTTTGCATATTAGAGACATGAAAGTGCAAAAGTTTCTACTTTTACATCAAATTCAAATGCCCAAAAGGAGAGTTAGAGAGCGAGCGAGCACATATACTTTGTTATTGGAGCTTGGGGGGTATTTCTTAGTGGCGGGTTCTGCCACAGATTCGGGAGAATTTTTTGATATGCAATAACTTTGCTCTCAGAGGTCATAACATGTTGAAAAGTACATCATTGTACTCTGAATAACAAAGAGAAATATGCTTTTATAAGGAGAAAAAATCTAAGCAATTTCAACAGGTGTGATTTTTCCCTGCTGTAAGTCAGCTCCCTGGATTTTAAGGGTTAAGAAAGGGACAGACAGGCATGTAATAATAGAGAAAGATAGAGATGTGGGAAGTGATTTGACTATTCCTAGGTAATTTAAGGATTAAATGCTCATTATATTTTCTCCACATTCAGTTACTGTTTATTTTACAGGTTTTTCTTCATGAACCCCATAGAAAAATGGCATGCCCGACGCCGCTTTCCTTGGAAGTTACTACTTCAGATATTTAAGATTGTGGTTGTGACAGCACAGGTGAGTTCATTGCCCCTTTTGATTGAAATTTGTAATACAATAAGCAAAATATTCATAGAGAAAGAACATTAGTTCAACCTAATTCTCAAGGGATGCTTGGCAAATAAATAATAAGTATGAGGGATCATATGTAGTAGAATGTGATGTGTAATTTTGCTCACATATGACCTGTTTCTTTTACTCAGCATTACAAGCTCCCCAGTAGTACCTAACTGGTCCTTCCCACATATACATTTAATTCCATTCCATTACTGTAGTCAGTGTTGCTATGGTAACCCTGCTGTTCCATGTACCCTCATTCCTCTCTCAACGACTGTATCAATTAGATTTGTGTTACCCAGCTGCATCTTCTACTTTTGTTTGTGTTTTGGTTTCCCTGGGCTTTTCTGATGAGTTTTCTGATTCTATATGCTCTCGTCTGGATCTTTAAGACTTTGACTACATTTACACCAAGTGGATTGAATTGAATCATTATACTGTTGTCTTATTGTAATTTTTCTGCTTTTTGAGTTTCTTCCAAGCTTAATTTTTGCCTTTTTAAGCTTTTCTACATCTGGCATTGTACTAAGTGTGTATACTTTTCTTTACTCTATAGATAGGTACATATTTCTTCACTCTGTTATATTTGTGTAGGAATATTTCATATTTCCCTTGTATTTTCCATCCATTCATAATGTTCCTCCTTTCAATTTTTTTTTTTTCAAGTTTTTACGTCCGGTTTCCCTGTTATATTAGGGCTAGGACAGTGCCTCCTGACAGAGGAATCAGGAGGACTTTTGGTTTTGGCATTTGGGAACTGTGGCCAGGATTTGAACCCATGCACTTGAGAACCCTGGGGCCAACAAAGTGTGTGTGATTCCACTGGACCATGGCGACCCCATAATGTTCCTTCTTTCAATAGTAGCAAAAAATTTTCTTAATTTTTAAAATTCTGCTCTTGCATAATTTTATTTCTCTCTTTTTGTAGTCTTCTCTGTGTATTATTCCATCCTTTTCCTGCATTTCCAGCTCTAATGTAACATGATCTCTTCTTCCCATTGGAGAAAGGTATTGTATGCTGGGAGAGGGCTCTGGCTTCTTTGTGAATACTAGGTCAAGCAACGATGGTTGTTGTTCTCCTCTGTACCTTGTTGACTCTTCCACCCACTGATCCATTGTATTTTCCATAGTCAACTGTAACACCTTGCTCTATTGTTCAGCATTACCCATTACTTACACCTCTCTCTAATTTGTTCTTTTACAGTTAATGTCTCCTACTAACAGTATTCTTCCATCTCTTCTTATATTATCTAAGCACTTAATCATCTCTCTTTGCCTATTCTTATGTTCCTCATTTCCCCATGTATTTGTCTTAAGTGGCATATATGTAACTATGATTTTCCTTTTTTTCAATTCCTCTGTTTTGATTGTTACTCCCATTACTTCCACCATACCATCACCATATTGCATTTTCTCCTTACATATATATTATCATGAACCATTATTAGCTCTTCTCCTCCTCCTTTACCCTTCTTTTCTCTTCTCCAGTTATTTTATTCCCCTTCTTCTTTAAAGCTAAGATGGATCTCCTCTTTTAGTTTTGTTTCTATGAGGCACATTACATCCTGTCTTACATCTTTAAAAATCCCTAACCTCCAACACGCTGGTTAACAATCCATCTATATTAGTATGTCACTCTTAATTTCTTGCCTCCTTCTTCGTTAGTCCCATATCTAGAACCCTCCAGTAGAAATTCTTTTTCTCAATATCCGTCCTTTTCTCGTTTTTTCTTTAGCTTCATTTCTTAGCACTTTCTCCTCCCTCTCTTCCAGGTTCATATCCCTTTTTATCCATATATCCTTAGATTCAGTATCATTGGCCAGCTTCCGTTTTCTTATCATAAATTCCTGCACCGCCACCTGCGATCTCATTCTCACTTTCATTGGTCTCTTACCCCCTTCACTAAATCTTCCCAACCTAATAATTTCCTCCACGTTCTGGTGCAACTTCTGTGTGTTGTCCTAGACCTGTTTAGTAATTGTTTTAGCCAATTCTCTCTCTTCACACCTTCTCATGTACTTGTTTGGATTTTTTTTCCTTCATCCCAAAAATTAAGAAACATTTCCTCTTGTCTAATGTATCTCTCACTAGATCTTTCTCCTTAATTACTTGTATAACAGTCTTTTGTCTTTTCCCGAATTTGCCTCCTTACTAACTGAAAATTTTACTTTTTCCTCTTCCTCTTCCCGTTTCCATGCATTTCATAATTCCTCCAGTTTGCTTTCACCAATTTCATTCTCTGCCTGCATTTTTTTGTGTAGGTTCCTAAAGGAGTGTTTGTAGTTGTAAAATGTAGCCTTTAGTATATCATTTTGTTTCTTATCTCCTGCATTTCCTCCTTCATCTCTTGATTTATTTCCCTTAGTTCCTTTATTTCCCTTAGCTCCTCATGATCCTTTAACCTCACTTTTAGTTCAATGTTTTCTTTTATCAATTTGTCTTACTTTTCCATTGTACTCGACATCACCTCCTTTATGTATCTTATCTCTCTTTCCATGTTTATCAACCTCCTTATATTGCCTCTATCCTTTCTAAATCCAGTAAAGTCCTTATTGATATTATCATCACTCAATCTCCTTGGTCCAATTGGTGTTTCTCTGTTTCTTCTACTTGTTGGGCGTCTCCAGACAACTACACACACACAAGGGGGTCTATACAGACTCAGACTGGTCTACCTACATTAGCAAGGGCAGATACAGGTTAGCTATCTGGTCTAGATGTTCCATGTGGTGTATTCAATTTCACAAGGCGTATGGGCAGGAGAGTAACATACCTCTGTGCGTGTCCAAGCGAGTGAGAAGACCGAGTTACCTACGAGCCAGTATTCATACCCTCCATGATGTCACTACTTTATATATCCATGGTCTGTCTTTGTGGCCATCATTTCCCATAAGTAATATTTCCTACTCTAAAAATGTTTAATAAACATTTGAAAGTGCATAGTATAAGGACTAGCATGGTGGCTCCTTAAATAAGGATCTTAAGGCCTCCCTCTCTCTGCCACAATCAGTACATTTGGTTTTCTTAATTTCTACTTCTCTCATAGTGTAGGATTTTGTCTGTCTTCTTTTACTTTTCCCCAGTGTTTTCACTGCATTTTTTGCATTAAATTCTATTTCCTAACTCTTGTTCCACTCATATATCTTACTTAGATCTTTTTGTAACATTTTCATAATCCATATAATTTTCCACTTGTTTCAGTAACTTTTTTTTTTTTTTTTTTTTTTTTTTTTTTTACATTACAAGGGCACTGGCCAAGGGAAAACAAAGTGTTGGGATAAAAAAATCCCGCTGGTTGCCAGGCCCTGTTAAGAGGAAAGTAGGAGAAAGAGAAAAAACAAAAAAATCTAAAAGGAGGGTCCAGTTAACGTAAGAGGTGTCTTGACACTCCTCTTTTGAAAGAGTTTAAGTCATAGGCAGGTGGAAATACAGACACAGGTAGAGAGTTCCAGAGTTTACCAGTGTAGGGAATGAAGGAGTGAAGATACTGGTTAACTCTTGCATTAGGAAGATGGACAGAATAGGGATGAGAAGAAGTAGAGAGTCTTGTGCAGCGAGGCCGCAGGAGGGGAAGGCATGCAGTTAGCAAGTTCAGAAGAGCAGACAGCATGAAAACAGCGGTAGAAGACAGATAAAGATGCAACATTGCGGCGGTGACTTAAAGAATCAAGACAGTCAGTTAGAGGAGAAGAGTTGATAAGACGAAAAGCTTTAGATTCCACCTTGTTTAGTAAAGCTGTGTGTGGATCCCCCAGACATGAGAGCCATACTCCATACACGGGCGGATAAGGCCCTGTACAGAGCAAGCAGCTGGGAGGAGAGAAAATGGACGAAGACGCCACAGGACACCTAACTTCTTGGAAGCTGATTTAGCAAGAGTAGAGATGTGAAATTTCCAGTTTAGATTTTTAGTGAAGGATAGACCGAGTGTGTTTAATGTAGAGGAGAGGGAAGTTGAGTGTTATTGAAGAAGAGAGGATAGTTGTCTGGAAGGTTATGTCGAGTAGATAGTTGTAGAAATTGAGTTTTGAGGCATTGAACAAAACCAGGTTTTCTCTGCCCCAATCAGAAACAAGTGAAAGATCAGAAGTTAGGCGTCCTATAGCATCTCGCCTTGAGTCATTTAATTGTTGTTGGGTTGGGCGTCTGTTGAACGCTGTTGAATAATGCAAGGTGGTATCATCAGCATAGGAGTGGATAGGGCATTGAGTCAGATTTAGGAGATCATTGATGAATAATAGAAAGAGAGTGGGTGATAGGACAGAACCCTGTGGAACACCACTGTTGATAGTTTTAGGGAAGAACAGTGACCGTCTACTACAGCAGCAATAGAACGATCGGAAAGGAAACTGGAGATGAAGGTACAGAGAGAAGGATAGAATCCGTAGGAGGGTAGTTTAGAAATTAAAGATTTGTGCCAGACTCTATCGAAGGCTTTCGATATGTCAAGGCCGACAGCAAAGGTTTCACCGAAGTCCCTAAAGAGGATGACCAAGATTCAGTTAGGAAAGTAAGAAGATCACCAGTAGATCTGCCTTTACGGAAACCATACTGGCAATCAGAGAGAAGGTTGTGAGCTGATAGATGCCTCATTATCTTCCTATTAAGGATAGACTCAAAGGCTTTAGAAAGGCAGGAAATCAAAGCTATAGGGCGGTAGTTAGAAGGATTGGAGTGGTCACCTTTTTAGGGACAGGTTGAATGTGAGCAAACTTCCAGCAAGAAGGATAAATAGAAGTAGAGACACAGATGAAAGAGTTTGACCAGGCAGTGAGCGAGTTCGGAAGCACAGTTTTGAGAACAACAGGAGGGACTCCATCCGGACCGTAAGCCTTCCGAGAATCAAGGCCAGAGAGGGCCAGGAAAACGTCTTTATAAAGAATTTTAATTTTAGGGATGAAGTAGTCAGAGGGTGGAGGAGTAGGAGGAATATGCCCAGAATCATCCAAAGTTGAGTTGGTAGCAAAGGTTTGAGCGAAGAGTTCAGCTTTAGAAAAGAAGAGACAGCTGTAGAGCCATCTGGATGAAGTAAAGGAGGGAAAGACGAAGAAGTAAAGTTGTTAGAGATATTATTGGCTAGATGCCAGAAATCTCGAGAGGAGTTAGAATTGGAAAGACTTTGACATTTTCTATTGATGAAAGAGTTTTAGTAAGTTGGAGAATAGATTTGGCATGATTACGGGCAGAAATATATAGGGCATGAGTTTCAGCAGTTGGATGGCTACGGAACCGTTTGTGAGCCGCCTCTCTATCATTGACAGCACGAGAACAAGCAGAGTTAAACCAAGGCTTTTTAGCTTTAGGGTTAGAGAAAGTATGAGGAATGTATAGCTCCATGCCAGAGATAATCACCTCTGTTATGCGCTCGGCACAAAGAGAAGGATCTCTGACATGAAAACAATAATCATCCCAAGGAAATCAGAATAGTACTGCCTTAGTTCCTCCCACTTAGCAGAGTTAAAATGCCAGAAGCACCTCCGCTTAGGCGGGTCCTGAGGCTGCACTGGAGTGATAGAACAGGTAACGGAAATTAGATTGTGGTCGGAGGAGCCCAACGGAGAGGAAAGTTTAACAGAGTAAGCAGAAGGGTTGGAGGTTAGGAAAAGATCAAGAATGTTGGGCGTGTCTCCAAGGCGGTCAGGAATACGGGTAGGGAACTGCACTAGCTGCTCTAGGTCATGAAGGATAGCAAAGTTGAAGGTTTGTTCACCAGGTTGGTCAGTGAAAGAAGATGAAAGCCAAAGCTGGTGGTGAACATTGAAATCCCTAAAATGGAGATCTCAGCAAAGGAAAGTGAGATAAGATGTGCTCCACCTTGGAAGTCAAATAGTCAAAGAATTTTACATAGTCAGAGGAATTAGGTGAGAGGTATACAGCACAGATGAATTTAGTTAGAGAGTGACATTGAAGTCTTAGCCAGATGGTAGAAAATTCTGAAGATTCAAGATTGTGGGCACGAGAGCAAGTGGTGTCGTTACGCACGTATGCGCAACATCCAGCTTTGGATTGAAAATGAGGATAGAGCAAGTAGGAGGGAACAGAAAAGGGCTGCTGTCAGTAGTCACAGACAACTGTGTTTCGGTTAGGAAGAGAAGATGAGGTTTAGTAGAGGAGAGGTGGTGTTCCACAGATTGAAAATTAGAACGAAGGCCACGAATGTTGCAGAAATTGATAGTGAAAGTATTAGATGAAGTGTCAAGACACCCAAGGTCGACAGCAGAGGGCAGTCCGACCTGGGGACATTTATGGTCCCCTCCCCAGAGGGGGACTCCGAGGCAGGGCGTGGTGAAGCCATTATTAAATTTTGATTTGAAGAGAGTGTAAAAGTGTAAGGTGTTGTAGTGTAGTGTAGGAAGTAGTAGAAGTTGTCTTTAGAGGGCAGGCTGCAGCTGCTCAATTGTATAAATGAGACCACAAAGGGAACCGGGAAGAGAGGACACGGGGAATCACTCAGTCTGCAGCACTGCCTACATCCCCGTAAGTACCTCTCCTGGAGTATTCCACCGGGCGGCAGGTGACTACTGCCTACTCCATCATCTGCAAATGCAACTGTCAACCTCATCTACCATATCATTAATATTCACTGGGAACATTACAGGGACCAAGACTGTTCTCTGTGGAACTCCACTTATATCTCTACACCATTTTTTTATTTTTCATTCTATAACTGTTCTCATTTCTCTGTCCTTTAAGAAGTCTACTATCCAATCCAGTATTTTGTCCTGTAAACCCCCTATATTTTCAAATTTCCATAACAATCTCTGATGAGGTACTTTATCAAATGTCTTTTTTAGGTATGAGTAGACACAGTCAGCCCAACCATCCCTCTCTTGAATTATGTCAATTGTTATACTGTAAAAACTTATGTTATGACTTCTATTCCACAGTTGTGCCTCTTTGCTCAGCAGCGATACAGCCATGTGAACTACCTTTGGGACACTAAGATATCCTTCTCACACATGTTCCTCAAGGGTTGGGATGCTACCAGAGAAGTTCAAGTATATCCTCCTGGATCAGGTCCTCTGGCTGTATATGAAAAACAAGATTTTTTCCAGTATCTAGATTATGCCATCACAACGGTAAGTTTGTATCATATATTTGTAAGATTAAATGAGTACTTACTAAGTGTGAAGTTTGATCGTAATTTTAAGAATATTTAACTGTGTCACTAAGATAGTAAACGAGATGTCCACAGTGCTCGCTCCACGTCAGTCCTTTAGAGAGTGGGTTTGAGGAAACAGTATTTTAGATATGCAAACAGTCTATGCCAGAGGCACACTTGAAGTTGCAGGGTTGGGTAGGGAGGGCGTATACTACCTCAGTGATGCAGTTGAATGTTCATGAAAGTACAATCAAACTTCACACTTGGTAAATATTTGTTTAATTTTACAATTTCATGTCACAGCATCTAACTGACGTCACCGGTAGCCAACAAGATATATACAGGCAAACCCCGTTTAACGAAGCTTCACACAATGAAATTTCGCTACAACAAAGGTTTCGTTTTACTACCATCTGCTCGTTTAACGAACACCAAACTCGCTTTAACGAAGTTTTATCCTGGTAATTTTTTCCAAATTTGAAAGCCCCACCATATCATGCAAGCTGCCAGGCTTTTGAATACACCAGGAGCTGCTGGTACTAAGGCCTGCCTCAGGAGAAATCCTGAGACACCTGTAGAATAAAGATCAAGATCAAGCCTCTCGTGGACAACACAGGCGCTGCCGTTACAAAGGCCTGACTCAGAAGAAATTCTGCGTCACCTGTAGCATCAAGATCAAGATCAAGATCATGCGCACCACTTACTCCCCAGTCAAAACATAACAGCATCACCAGCAGCTCATCTTTCCTAGTTCAACTTACCACCAAAACGCCCTGCAATGTGGCCTAACTTTCCTAAGAAGACCAGGAAGTGTCTTACTCTCGAAGTGAAGCTGGGTATTATTCACAGACAAGAGAGAGGCCAGAAAACTAATAACATTGCTTGCCACCATCTTGACTCCATCTACTGTCTACTATTTTCAAGTCAGCAGACTCTATTAAGAAGGCTGGTGAGACCGGATCTTCCTTGAAAGCTAAAAGAACCACCTGAACTTGTGACTCTACAATGGATAAAATGGAAAGCCTTGTGGAAATGTGGTACATACGTTTTGTATGCGGTACCATGATGCGCACTTTGTTTATATTCAACAGGTTGCCGGTTATTGTATTTCCTGTTTCACTCTCCCTCCCTTCATAAAGTCAAGATCATCAACATTATAAAGTTACTTACATACATACATAGTGTACATTATAATGACTTAAATTAAACTACCTAAATGTTTAACTTCATAATTTTTACTTTCATTAAACCTTTTACTGTACTATGATGCACTCTCGCTTTGCTTACTCTCAATGGAAGTTTAAATCAGGGGTTAAACTTGTTATAATCGGTTTGCTTAATGAAGTTTCGCTTAACGAAGTGATTTTTAGGAACGTAATCCCTTCATTAAGCGGGAGTTGCCTGTATTTCTATCAGAGATCTATACTTGCTTATGAATTATTAAGATGAGAAAAGAATTTGCCTCAGTCAGCCAAGTTACCCCCCGTTTCCTCTCTGTCTCTCTGCACACACCACCCTTCTCTCTCTCTCTCTCTCTCTCTCTCTCTCTCTCTCTCTCTCTCTCTCTCTCTCTCTCTCTCTCTCTCTCTCTATTCCATCCTGGCTGGTAGCGGGAGAGCAAGTGACCCATAAATTAACACGATCACTTTGACCTGTTACCTCACTCAGTCACCCAAAGGGATGTGACAGTGCTCAGAGGAAACGTTGTCAAGTATTGTTGTATTTGCAAAAACAATGCAAAATATATTAAAAAATAAGCATAGATTACACTAGCTTGCCTTTTTCGTGCATCACAATGTATATATACCACAACACCATTCAGTTTCGAAGCATTAAGTATCTGACTTGAGTTGCATATTGTACAAGTGTGACAGCGCTGCAGACCAGGAAATCCTTGAAAAGTCAACGCCTAAATGATCTTAATAAAATGGTCAGACTATAGGTCTTCCTTGTCTTTCTTTTCAGTGCCAATGATTATCTTGTACATTGTTATTAGATCTCCTTGTTCTCTTCTATCTTGTAACGTTGGTAATCCCATTTCCTTCAGCCGCTCTTCATATTGAGGTCCTTTAGTTCCAGCACCATCTTTGTAGCAATCTTCTGTATCTGTCCTAATCTTCTCATATCTATTATAGAGCTTGGAGACCACACCGCAGCTGCACATTCCAGCTTTGGACATATCATGCTTGTGATGATTTTTTTCTTCATACCTTTGTCCATGAATTGAAATGCCACTCTTATATTAGTCAACATTTTATATGAAAATCCAACTATCTTGCTCATGTGTTTTTTAGGGTTCAGATTTTCCTGTATAATCAATTCCAGATCTTTTTCTTCTGTAGTCTTCATTATTTGTTCCCATCAAATAGTCCCATACCAGTCTTCTTTTGCTCTTTCCTAGTTCCATTATATGACATTTCTTTCCATTGAACTCAAATTTCCATTTCTTACTCCACTCATAGATCTTGTTTATATCATCTTGTAACAGCAAACATTCCTCATGGGTTTTGATAACTCTTAATAGTTTTGCATCATCAGCAAATAGATTAATGTAACTGTTTATCCCATTGTGAGTGTCATTTACATAAATCTGAAATATAATGGGGCAAACACTGACTCTTGTGGCACACTGCTTGTTACTTTACCCTAAGAAGAGTATGTATCTCTGATCACAGTTCTCATCTCCCTGTCCTTCAAATAATCCCTTGTCCACTCTAACAAAGTTCCTCACAGTCGTCCTATGCTCTCTAGTTTCCAAAGTAGTCTTCCAAGAGGGACTTTATCAAAAGCCTTTTTTATGTCCAGGTTTACTGTGTCCACCTATCCATCTTTGTTATCCAGTCCTTCTATTACCCTCGAGTAGAAGCTTAATAAATTTGACACACGTGACCATCCTGTCCTGAATCCAAATTGTTTGTTTATTATGATTTGTTCTTCTTACAGATGTTTAACCCATTTTTTCTTGATAACTATTTTACACAACTTTCCCATAAAGCTTGTAAGAGACACTGGTCTGTAATTTAATAGCTCAGTTGCCTTTCCTCCTTTAAATATCAGTATTATGTTGGCTCTTTTCCATTCTAGTGGAAGTTTCTCTTCTCTAGTGAACTTTTATTTTCCAAATTGGATCCAGTTGTTGCTCTTTACATGGTTTTACCATCCAGCCTGAAACACCATCTGGCCCCGTTGCTCCTCTGACATCCAAATTATCCAATAATCTTCTAAAATCTTCTTTGTGCACTGTGATTTCTTTTAATCCTTATGACATAAATAATAGGATAACAAAGGGCCACCAGGCCCGATCTAGGTTATCCTGTATCAGTCGCACAGCGACCTTGTCTTCAGTACTTAAAGATACACTTACAAGTACACAATACATTATATACTAATTCTAAATATTTGGCCCATTAACAGGGCTAAGTTTTGCAGCGAATTCCAATACAATCTGTGATCCCCATACATGGGGATCATGTCTTGTTTAACTATAGTAAATTTCTTATAAAAACTATCATGCACCACTATACATAATTATAAATCTAATAAATTTAAGTGCTTAGCTAATCTGTTTTTAAACATTGTCAAACTAGTGTTGTTTACAACCCTCTCTGGCAATGCATTCCAGAAGTCTACCACCCTATGACTAAAGAAATATTTTCTTATATCTAACCTGCAGCCTTGCTTTCTAATCTTCCTGCCATGATTTCTAGTCCTACTTCCCTCCTCTAAGGTAAACAAAGATCTCACATCTATGTAGTTTGTATCTGAGAACATTTTAAATAACTCTATCATATCCCCTCTTATACATCTCCTCTCAAATGAAAACATGTTTAATTCCTTTAATCTATCTCTATACTCCAGGCGCTTTAATGCTGGTATCATCCTAGTTGCTCTTCTCTGAATTGCTTCTAACATGTTGATATCCTACCTATAATGGGGTGACCAGACCTGTATGGAATACTATAAATGGGGCCTAACATAGGAATTATATAAGCTACGCACCACTTCCTTACTTTTATAACTAATGTTTCTATTTTATAAAACCCAGGATCCTATTTGCCCTATTTCTTGCTTCTAAACATTGCTTTGAAAATTTCATAGTCCTGTCTATCACTACTTCTAAATCCTTTCCCTTCTCTACTGCCTCTAGCCAACATCCCTCCATCTCATAGCTAAAGTTTGTGTTGTCTTTACCTAAATGCATAACCTGACACTTTTTAGAATTAAACTCCATCTGCCACCTGTCTGCCCATGCTATCAGCCTGTCCAGGTCTCGTTGTATTCTGTAATTGTCCTTTTCACCCTGTACTGCACGTGCTATCTTAGTATCATCTGCAAACTTTGATACTTTGCTACTAATTCCTATATTTAAATCGTTAATGTACACCAAGAAAAGAAGAGGTCCTAGCACTGATCCTTGGGGTACCCCACTAACCACTTCCTTCCACTCAGACATTGCCCCATTTAATACTACTCTCTGTTTCCTATCAGAAAGCCATTCACTAATCCAGTCAACTAACCTACCCCCTATCCCATGTCGTCTCAATTTGTACACTAGCCTCCTATGCGGTACCTTATCAAACGCCTTGCTAAAATCTAGATATATAACATCTATGCTATTTCCATCATCTAACTCCTTGGTAATATATTCTAAGATATCAAGCAAATTTGTAAGACAGGACCTCCCTTTTCTAAAGCCATGTTGGGTATCTCTAATTAATCTATTCTCATTTAAATGCTCCCAAATACTACCCTTAATGATTTTCTCTAGTATCTTACATACTATACTAGTTAAACTGATCGGTCTATAATTATTTGCATCATCCTTCCTACCTTTTTTAGATATTGGTGTTACATTAGCTAACTTCCAGTCCTGAGGTATCTCAGCAAACCTAAGTGATCTTTCAAAGATGAACTTAAGTGCTTCAGAAATACTGTCTACACCCTCCCTAAGTACTCTGGCATGTAGCTCATCAGGACCACTAGCTTTCCTGTCATCTAGTTCAAGAATAAATTTCCTAATAATTCCCGGTTTTATATCAATAATTTCTAAAGCTCTTAAACTACTCGTCGCACTGTTTGTAACAGGATTTCTTATTCTTTCCCTAGTAAATACTGAAGAAAATTGTTCATTCAATAATTCTACTATGTCTTCATTTTGATCCACTACTAAACCATCTTTTCTGAGTGGTCCAATCCTATCCTTATTTCTTTTATCACTGACCTTGTAATAACTATATAATTTTTGGCGATCTTTACTCCCAGCTCTAGCTAGTTTTATCTCTGCCTGCCTTTTACTTTTTTTTATAACCTTACTCAAATCATCCCTGACCTGTCTGTACCTAATCAAATCTACATCTTTCCCACTTTTCTGCAACTCTTTATATGCCCTCTTCTTCTCTCTGATCTGTTTACCTATCTCGTGAGTCCACCATAATGGCTTCCTGTTTCTCTGCCTTATATCTTTGTAAGGGATACACTGCATCACTATATCCTTTACTACAACCTTAAAAATATCCCACATCTCCTCTGCAGTTTTGTTTCCAAAACTATCTTCCCAGTTTACCTCTCCTAATAACTGACATAACCTACCATAATTGCCTTTCCGATAGTTTGGGCCTGTAATCTTATTCACTATATTATCCCTACTGGAATTAATGATAAATCTAATTATATGATGGTCACTGTTTGCTAAAGTCTCTCCTACCTCAACTTCCTTTAAATAATGCTCAATATTTGTTAGTACTATGTCTAAAACCTTCCTCCCCCTAGTAGGTTTATCTACCATCTGCACTAAATAGTTATCCTGAAAACTTTCCATAAACTTATTTTCACTAGCATCTCCTACCGTCCTCTCCCAGTTTACTGACTTAAGATTAAAATTCCCCAAGATAATTTTCTGACTAGTACACCCCCTATTTATTTAATCTACCATAAGGTTGTCTACATCTGCTGACTGGTTAGGTGGTCTAAAAAGCTCCTACTCTAATAACCTTACTTTTGTTTATTCTAACATCCTTTGCAGTGCAATGTTCTATTTAGTTCTGTAAAATCTTCTACAGTGGACACCGTTTTCAAGCTCTCTTTCATTATTTCGCACATTTCCTTCTCTGATTGGTATGTTTTCCTTTACACACACACACACACACACACACACACACACACACACACACACTTACTCATTTCCTTGTCCATATAGTAGCATTTCACTATATGGACAAGGAAATGATGAAGAAATTGATAAGTACTAAAATAAGACCTAGATTGGAATATGCAGGAGTTGTGTGGACTCCTCATAAAAAGAAACACATAAGAAAATTAGAGAGACTACAAAAAATGGCTACAAGAATGGTTCCAGAATTTAAAGGGATGGCATATGAGGAGAGACTAAAGGCAATGGATCTACCAACCTTGGAGCAGAGAAGAGAGAGGGGATCTGATACAAGTTTATAAATTGATTAACGGAATGGATGAAGTGGATAATGAGAAACTGATCCTGAGAGAAGAATATGACTTTAGAAGCACAAGATCGCATAGTAAGAAACTAAGGAAGGGACGATGTCTGAGAGATGTTAAAAATTTAGTTTCCATAAAGATGTGTTGAGACTTGGAACAGTTTGAGTGAGGAAGTGGTATCAGCAAAGAGTGTACATAGTTTTAAAGAAAAATTGGATAAGTGTAGATATGGAGACGGGACCACACGAGCATAAAGCCCAGGCCCTGTAAAACTACAACTAGGTAAATACAACTAGGTAAATACACACACACACACACACACACACACGGTTGAGAGCGGACGCACTGGCGCAGTTCCGACGATCAGCTGATCTTCACTACACCTGTTGTATAGTATTTACAATGGCCTGGGCAGGTAGTGTGGACTCATTTTTTTTTCTCTCTTCATGAAATCAATTATTAAAGAATAATGAGTGAAAAAGATAATCCATCCAAATGCAGACATGAGAATAGAGAAGGGGCTGATGATGACTATGACGGTGAGGGAGAACGCGATTCAAGGGTTCGATCGACGACAACTTCACTACTTAAGAGAGTGTTCAATATTGAATGTAAACTAGATAAACTGATAAAGGAGAAGATGGAAATGAAAGAGAATAAAGAACAGGAAATGGAGTTTATAAGACTGAGAGAAAGGATAAGAAAAGTGGAAGAAAATGAAGCTAGGCTAAGAGCGGAAAACGAAGAACTAAAAAAGGAAGTAGCTAACTACAAGAAGCAGATGGAAGAAGGACTCGGTAAAGCCGAGAAAGAAAAGGAGAAGCTGAAAGATCTAGTAAACAAGGAAGAGGAAAGAGTACAGAACGTGATTAAAAAAGAAGTACAAGCATGGAGAGTCCAAGATAAGAAAGATAAGGCCGATTTTCAGGAGGTGATTCAAGAACAACTTAAAGAAAAGAAGAAAATATGACAAACAAAATGATAGGAGTCCTCAAGACAAAAGAAAATCTAGTTAGAGAAATTGCAGAAAAAAGAAGAGTGTAGTCGTATTTGGAATAAAAGAAAAAATATAAAATATAGACCAAAAGAGAAAAGAAGAAATGAAATCAGTCAAAGACCTACTGAAGAATCTTAATGACGAAGATAGGCAGAACTTGGAAGAGGAAGTAGAAGAAATAAACAGAATGGGACCATATCAAGAAGGAAAACGAGACCAATTAAAATATTACTAAAATCACAAGCAGCAACAGAAGAAATATTATATAGAACAACAAAACTTAGAGAAACAGAAGGCTGCAAGGATATCTATATAAAGAAAAATAGAAATGAGGAAGAAAGGAAGAGATACAATGAACTGGCAGCAGCAGTAAGGAAAAGAATAATGAAAGGTCAGAAGAGGAGAAGAAGGCATTTTTGGAGAATTCTAGGAGACAGGATAAGGAAATGGTATATAAACGAGAAGGAAGAGAAAAAAGTGGAACAAGTTTAACTAAAAATGATAAAGGCAAAAGACTAAAAATGATGTATACGAACATAGACGGGGTTTTATCAAGTAAATTAGAATTAAGAGATTACATAAGGAAAGAAAATCCAGATATTATATGCCTGGCTGAAACAAAACTAAATGAGGAAATCAAAATAGTCTTGGATAATAGGTATAATGTATGGAGAAGAGACAGAGTGGGTAAAGGAGGAGGAGGAGTCATGATAATGTTAAGGAAGGAGATAGTGATCAATCAAGTGGAATGTGGGGAAGGAAAAGCAGAAGTATTGTATATTAAGATGCATATTAATAAAAAAGAGATAACAATCATTGTAACATATGTGCCACCAAAACAAATTCATGGACCAATCAAGAATATAAAGACATGATAGATGACACAATAAGGAGTCTAATGAGAATCGTTAAAGAAAGGAGAAAAGTGATATTAGTAGGAGATTTCAACTGTAAAGAAGTGGACTGGGAAAATTATGAAAGTGGTATGGGGGAAGAAGCCTGGGGAGAAAGATTCTTAAACCTAATGATAGACAATATGATGGACCAGAGAGTAAAGGAATACACAAGATTCAGAGGAAACGACGAGCCGCCAGATTGGACCTAGTTTTACAAGGGTATACAAATGAATGACGATATAAGATATAAGTGCCCATTGGGAAAGAGTGACCATGTAATATTAGAAATAGATATAGAAGAAGGAAAGGAAGATAGAGATGATTCATACAAAGGAGACCGATTAAATTACAGAAAGGCTGATATTGAGAATCTCAAGAACTATTTTAAAACGTAGACTGGGAAGAGATGGAAAACTCAGAGACAATGCAAGACAAATATAACTTATTTTTGGAAATATACAAAACAGGAGTCAGGGAATATGTCCCAAAATATAGACCAAAAGAAGAAGGAAAGAAAGATTGGTTTAATGCAAGGTGTGCCAAGGCAAAGGAGAAAAGAGATGGAGCATGGAAAAGGTGGAGGAGAAATAGGAATCCAACAAACAAGGAAAACTTCAAGGCAGCGAGAAATGAATATGTTAAGGTGAGGAAGGAAGAGGAAAAGAACTTGAAAAGATATTGTCGAAAAATGTAAGGAGCAACCAAAATTGTTCTATAGATTCATAAATGGAAAAATTAGGCAAAAAGAAACAATAGAAAGGTTAAAAGGAGAGAACGGGATGGTGGAAGACCCAAAAGTATGGCAGAACTATTAAATAAAAATTCCAGGAGGTCTTTACTAAAGAATCCAAATTTGAGAGGCCACAGGGTAATAGAGAGACAATCTATATGAAAGAGATTAAAGTAACCAAGCTTGAAATAAAAGAGTTAATGAAGGAACTGGATGAAGAGAAGGCAATGGGACCGGATGAAGTCTCAGGCAGAATACTGAAAGAATGTAGGAAGAACTAGCAAGTCCTATATACAACATCATAAAATGCTCAATAGAAAATGGAACAGTGCCAGTAGAATGGAAAAGAGCTGAGGTGGTTCCCATATATAAGAGTGGAAGGAAAGAAGAACCTTTAAATTACAGACCGGTATCACTAACTAGTGTAATATGCAAGATGTGTGAAAGAATAATAAAGAAACAATGGATCGAGTTCCTTGAAGACAACAAATTAATATCAAATAGCCAATTTGGTTTTAGAAAAGGACGGTCTTGTGTAACTAATTTATTGAGTTTCTATTCTAGAATAGTTGATAGAGTACAAGAGAGAGGGATGGGTTGACTGCATCTACTTGGATTTAAAAAAGGCGTTTGACAAAGTGCCACACGCAAGATTACTGTGGAAGTTAGAGGAGAAGGGTGGCTTAAAAGGAAGCACATTGAGATGGATAGAAAATTATTTGAGGGGGAGAGAAATAAGGACGGTAGTTAAAGATATGAAGTCCAAGTGGAGAGCAGTAGAAAGCGGAGTGCCACAGGGGTCAGTATTGGCACCAATACTTTTCCTCATTTATATTAACGACATGCCAGAAGGAGTGAACAGCTACATAAATTTGTTTATGGATGATACGAAACTGTGCAGAGTTATAAAGCAAAAGGAGGATTGTGAAATACTGCAAGAAGACCTAAATAAGATCTGGGAATGGAGTAAGAAGTGGAAATGGAATTCAATGTGAACAAAAGCCATGTCATGGAAATGGGAAAGAGTGAAAGACGACCTGTGGGAATCTATAAGATGGGAGATGGTGTAGAACTGGAGAAAGTCAAAAGGAAAAGGACTTAGGAGTGACGATGGAAGAAAACAATCAACCAGTAAGCCATATTGATAGAATTTTAGAGAAACATATAATTTGCTGAGGAATATTGGAGTAGCATTTCACTACATGGACAAAGAAATGATGAAGAAATTGATAAATACTATAATAAGACCTAGATTGGAATATGCAGGAGTAGTGTGGACCCCTCATAAAAAGAAACACATAAGAAAATTGGAGAGGCTACAAAAAATGGCTACAAAAATGGTCCCAGAACTTGAAGGGATGACATATGAGGAGAGACTAAAGGCTATGGATCTACCAACCTTGGAACAAAGAAGGAGAGAGGAGACCTGATACAAGTCTATAAATTGATCAACGGAATGGACCAAGTGGATAATGAGAAACTGATCTTGAGAGAAGAATATGACACCTGAAGTACAAGATCGCATAGTAAAAAGCTGAGAAAGGGAAGATGTCTGAGAGATATTAAAAAATATAGTTTCCCGCAGAGATGTATTGAGACGTGGAACAGTTTAGATGAAGAAGTAGTGTCTGCAAAGAGTGTGCACACTTTTAAAGTAAGATTGGATAAGTGTAGATATGGAGACGGGGCCACACGAGCATAAAGCCCAGGCCCTGTAAAACTACAACTAGGTACAACTAGGTAAATACACACACGGCCTGGTAGCTCAGTGGTTAGAGCGCTGGCTTCACAAGCCAGATGACCGGGGTTCGATTTCCCGGCCGGGTGGAGATATTTGGGTGTGCCTCCTTTCACGTGTAGCCCCTGTTCACCTAGCAGTGAGTAGGTACGGGATGTAAATCGAGGAGTTGTGACCTTGTTGTCCCGGTGTGTGGTGTGTGCCTGGTCTCAGGCCTATCCGAAGATCGGAAACAATGAGCTCTGAGCTCGTTCCGTAGGGTAACGTCTGGCTGTCTCGTCAGAGACTGCAGCAGATCAAACAGTGAATTACACACACACAGAGAAGTGCAAAATAAATATGAGATTTTTATGAAATATTATAAAGAGGGAGTTATGAAATTTGTACCAAAGTATAAACCGAGAAAGGAAGGAAGAAAGGATTGGTTTAATACAACTTGTGTTAAGGCTAAAGAAAAGAGAGATGTGGCTTGGAAAAGATGGAAAAAGAGCAGGAATATACTAAATAAGGAGAATTATAGAGTGGCGAGAAATGAGTATGTGAGGGTAAGGAGGGAGGAAGAAAGAAAATTTGAAGAAGATATTGTAGACAAGAGTAAGGAACATCCAAAATTATTTTACAGGTTCATAAATGGTAAACTTAAAAAGAGAGAGTCCACTGAAAGATTAAAAGGAGAGCAAGGGATAGAAGATGACCCTAAGAACATCGCGGAATTGCTAAATAATAGGTTTTAACAAGTATTTACTAAAGAAACAATGTTTGTAAAGCCTCAAAATTTAGAAGGAAATGTGCACATGGATGACATTAAGATACCTAAAAAGGAGTTATATAAAATGTTGGAGGAACTTAAAGATGATAAAGCGATGGGACCAGATGAAGTTTCAGGCAAATTATTGAAGGAATGTAGAGAAGAGAAGAATTGATAGATCCATTATATGATATTATAAGGTGCTCATTAGAAACCCAGGAAGTTCCGGTAGAGTAGAAAAGAGCTGAAGTGGTGCCCATTTATAAGGGAGGCAGTAAAGAAGAGCCTCTTAACTATAAACCTGTGTCTTTAACAAGTGTGGTCAGTAAGATTTGTAAGAGGGTGATAAAGAAATATTGGATATGGTTCCTGGAGGATCATAAGTTATTATCGCATCATCAATTTGGCTTTAGGAAAGGAAGGTCATGTGTAACAAATCTACTGAGCTTTTATTCAAGAGTGGTTGACAAAATACAAGAAAGAGAGGGATGGATGGACTGTGTATATTTGAATTTAAAAAAAGCTTTTGACAAGGTACCTCACATGAGACTGCTATGGAAATTAGAGATTTATGGAGGACTGAAGGGAAAAGTGTTAAAGTGGATGGAAAACTACTTGAGAAGAAGGGAGATGAGAACGGTAATAAGGGATGCAAAGTCGGACTGGTTGGTGGTGGAGAGTGGAGTCCCACAAGGTTCAGTGCTGGCACCAATACTTTTCCTTGTCTATATTAATGATATGCCAGAGGGAGTAAACAATTATATTAATTTGTTTGCGGATGATGCGAAGTTGTGTAGGTGTGTGAAGAGTGAAGAAGATTGTGAAATTTTACAGGCAGATCTGGATAGGATTTGGGAGTGGAGCAAAAGGTGGGAGATGGAATTTAATCTGAGCAAAAGTCATGTAATGGAGATAGGGAAGAGTGGAAGACGGCCAAGAGGGTCATTTAAGATGGGTGAAGAAGTAGTTTAGAAAAAGGTGGAAAAGGAAAAGGATTTGGGAGTGATAATACAAGACCGTGGGCAGTTTGAGGCTCATATTGACAAGATGTTTGGAGAAACATATAATTTGATTAGAAATATTGGATTAGCCTTTCATTATATGGATAAAGATATGATGAAGAAATTAATTAGTACGGTAATTAGACCAATATTGGAATATGCTGGGGTGGTTTGGTCCCATTACAAAAAGAAGCATATAAGGAAATTGTAGAGATTGCAGAGAATGGCAACAAAAATGGTTCCGGAAATGGCAGAGATTAAAAGAAATGAATTTGCTTACCTTGGAACAAAAAAGAGAAAGAGGGGATTTAATACAGGTTTATAATCTGTTGAACGGTTTGGATGAAGTGGATAATGAGCAAATGATGTTGAGAGAAGAAAATTTAAATTGAACTACGAGATCGCATAGTAAAAAGATAGCCAAGGGAATATGCTTGAGGGACGTGAAGAAATATAGTTTCCCACAGAGATGTGTGGAGGTGTGGAATAGTTTGAGTGAGGAGGTGGTGTTAGCGAGGAGTGTGCATAGTTTTAAAGGAAAGTTAGATGTGTGTAGATATGGAGACTGGGCCACACGAGTATGATACCCAGGCCCTATAAAATTACAACTAGGTGAATACAACTAGGTGAATACACACACACACACACAAATTATTTGAGGGGGAGATAAATAAGGACGGTAGTTAAAGATATGAAGTCAAAGTGGAGAGCAGTAGAAAGCGGAGTGCCACAGGGGTCAGTATTGGCACCACTACTTTTCCTCATTTATATTAACGACATGCCAGAAGGAGTGAACAGCTACATAAATTTGTTTGCGGACGATACGAAACTGTGCAGAGTTATAGAGCAAAAGCAGGATTGTGAAATACTGCAAGAAGACCTTAAATAAGATTTGGGAATGGAGTAAGAAGTGGGAAATGGAATTCAATGTGAACAAAAGCCATGTCATGGAAATGGGAAAGAGTGAAAGACAACCTGTGGGAATCTATAAGATGGGAGATGGCGTAGAACTGGAGAAAGTAAAAAAGGAAAAGGACTTAGGAGTGACAATGGAAGAAAACAATCAACCAGTAAGCCATATTGATAGAATTTTTAGAGAAACATATAATTTGCTAAGGAATATTGGAGTAGCATTTCACTACATGGACAAAAAAATGATGAAGAAATTGATAAGTACTATAATAAGACCCAGATTGGAATATGCAGGAGTAGTGTGGACCCCTCATAAAAAGAAATACATAAGGAAATTGGATAGGCTACAAAGAATAGCTACAAGAATGGTTCCAGAATTTGAAGGGATGACATATGAGGAGAGACTAAAGGCTATGGATTTATCAACCCTGGAACAAAGAATGGAGAGAGGAGACCTAATACAAGTTTATAAATTGATCAACGGAATGGACCAAGTGGATAATAAGAAACTGATCCTGAGAGAAGAATATGACATCCGAAGCACAAGATCGCATAGTAAAAAGCTGAGAAAAGGAAGATGTCTGAGAGATATTAAAAAATATAGTTTCCTGCAGAAATGTATTGAGACGTGGAACAGTTTAGATGAAGAAGTAGTTTCTGCAACGAGTGTGCACACTTTTAAAGTAAGATTGGATAAGTGTACATATGGAGACGGGGCCACACGAGCATAAAGCCTAGGCCCTGTAAAACTACAACTAGGTAAATACAACTAGGCAAATACACACACACACACACACACACCGTCGCCGTCATTGAGAGAGGACGGCTCGTCTCCGGCTGCGTACAGGAAGAAAGAAAATACCTATGGTATTATAGGGCCTGGGTAACTCTAAGTTTTGTGTCCGTAAATGTCCTACTGTCTCTTAGTGTTGAAAGTGAGTGATATGGAGAGTGATCCCTGAGAGGGGAGTGTGGACGGTGATCGCTCTGGCCGTAATCAGCTGACAACAACAAAAATGGCGTCCAGGCAAACTAGAGACTTCGAAGGTTTTATTACTACGCCAAAAGGACTGCAGAAACTTGACATGGATGCAAGAATCCAGGCGCTGGAGAGTAAGTTCCTAAGCATTTTGACAATAGAAGAAAAACTGGATAGAGTTCTAGCCGAGAATGATTAATTTAAAAAAGAGATCTACTTGTTAACGCTAGAGAATAAAGAGCTGTTGAAGGAAAAAGTAAAGATGGAGAAAGAAAACCAACAACTAAGGAAACAATGCGAAGAAATGAAGGCTAAACTGATGGAAATGGAGATAAAAATATCCGAAGGGGACTTGAAGAAAGAGGAATATCTTAATCTAATTGACACTAAGATGAAAGAAGTGAATCATGAACATCTGGAGGTACAAAGGTCGTTTAGAGAGATAGTAAAAAAGCAGGAAGAGGAAAATACAGGGATTACGCAGAGGGAAATTGTAAAGCCACTAAAGGAAAATGAGTATGTGGTGAGAGATATCGCTGAAAAGAAAAAATGTGTGATCATAATAGGATTGCGGGAGGAAACTAACAGGAACTGGCAGGACAGGAGGGATAAGGAAAATGACAAAATTAAGTCTTTACTGAACAAGATCTCTGTGGAAGAAGAAGACCTATATGCTGAGGTAGAAGAAAGTGTGAGATTAGGAGCTTCTGAGGAAGGCAAGAATAGATCATTAAAATTGAAATTAAAGTTTCAGGTGGCAGTGGAGGCCTTGTTGAGGAGGGCTTGGAAACTTAAGGACTCTGAGAAAACCAAAACCATTTACATAAGAAGAAATATGTCACAAGATGAGAGAATGAAGATGAAGGAGCTAGTATCTGAAGTGAAGGAGAGGAATGACAAAAGAACAGAAGAGGAAAAGATCAAGTTTTTTTGGAGGATGAGAAATGGGAAGCTAAAGAAGTGATGGATAAAACAGACGGAATAGGCATTACATGGAAGAACGAGACTAGGAATGGAATAAAAGTGACTTACACAAACATGGATGGATTTCTGTCTAAGAAACTCTCCCTCTCTTCATAAATTTAAGATCATCAACATTATAAAGTTACATACATACATACATTAGTGTACATTATAATGACTTAAATTAAATTTAACTGCCTAAATGTTAAACTTCATAATTTTTACTTTTATTAAACCTTTCACTGTACTATGATGCACTCTCGCTTTGCTCAATCTTAATGGAAGTTCAATTCAGGGGTTAAACTTGTTAAAATCGATTCGCTTAACGAAGTTTCGCTTAACGAAGTGTTTTTAGGAACGTAACCCCTTCGTTAAGCGGGGGTTGCCTGTATGCGTCTTGTAGATCTAGAGAGACCATCCAATCCCCCACTTTCATGGACTCCAACACTGAAGCCACTGTCTCCATTTGAAAGGGGCTGACTCTTAAAAACTTGTTCAGGGCTGAAAGGTCGAACACCGGTCTCCAACCCCGTTACTTTCGGAACCAGGAACAGACGTGCATAAAAGCCTTCCAGCTTGTCCACCACCAGCTCTATGGCCCCTTTGTCCAACATATCCTGAATCTCTAGGTCTAGGGCCGTATGACGAACGGACCCCTCTACATAGGTGGCAAACTCTACGGGTCTGGAAGCCAATGGAGGGGGACGAAGAAACGCAGGGTCTTCACTACCCACTCCTCTGCCCCTACCTCCATCCACACTCTCCAGTGACGCTGCAGGCAAGCACCCACAGGAACCGGAGAGCCAGAGTTTTCCCTAGCGCGACCTCCCTCGGCCTCGGGAGCCTCCACTGCGAACCCCCTGGGCGTGAAAGGGCTCTCCTGTGGGGGAGGATCTGGTAACAGGAGCCGATGGAAAGGGTCTAAGAAGGGACCCTCTCCTCACCTGTCCTCTTACTTTGTTTCCATGGGGTGTCCCGGCTGAACCCCTAACTGAAGAGGTCAAACTCCTAACCAGAGAAGAGAGAGCACGGTGTTGGGAAGCCAAGTGTTCCGTGTTCTGCACCTTGGCCACCACAGATGGGTCAAAGAGAAAATCAGAAAAAGGAGAAGACAAAAGCTGGTGTTTATCCGCATCAGAAAAGGAACCAGGCAAGGCATCCACAGTTGCCTTTCTCCGTAACATATGAAGCCGACAACGTAGTTCTTCTGCAGGGCGAAGAAAATCTCTGTTGGCCCTGGCCAGAGAGGATAAAAAAGCCAACACTTCCTGCTGTGTGCCTGAAGAGTCTCCAACCCAAGCGGCCAACACCTGGTCTATCCAAGAGGCGATGCCGGTCATGGAATTCCAGATTCCATCTGAGCCAAGACATGGGTGGAAACTGACACCATCTGGTTTCCCTCTGCCTAAGACCACCCAACTCCTCATTAACCGGAGGAGGGACCCGAGAGGCCCCTTCGGGTAAATAAATTTCACTGGCACCCTTCTTCTAAATTCTGGGTAACTGGAAAGGAGATAAATTAAGTCTAGGGTCTTTCAGAGCCTTACCTTGGGCTTCCTCCCGAATAGCCTGGGCCAAAAGAGATCGAGGGATAGCCAAGGAGGGACAGCGAGTCTCAACTGATCCTTGAGCTCGTTCAACTCCCGTGAGAATCGACGAGGAAGGAGCTTCAGGAGTTGGAAGCTGGTGAAAACTCCTCACTCTTTCTATAAGTTGTAGAAAAGGAGGATCACCCACCTGAGGAGTAGACACCTCCTCCTCATCTTCCTCATCTGCCTCATAAGTGGACTGGGAATGTTCAACCAGTCTGGAAGCTGAGGATCCTGGAACCAGATTGCTGCTACCAGGAACGGAAATAAAATGGCTCACCTCATCAGACATCTTTTGGGAAAGTGAAGGGTCCTCCTGAGAAACACCACTGCATGGGAGGGTATGGTGAGTAGTTCTGGCAAATGAGGCCAAACTAACCTCAACAGTCTAGTCATGAGATTGGTTGGTCTGCAAACCCACCTTAGGAATGGCACCAGCACGCAAATCCTGAGTGGGAAGAAAAGCATTAGTCAACCCAGCTCTTGAGGGGCCAGGGAGGGGTTCAATGGAATCTCCATTATAAGAACCTTGGTTGACTTCCCTGGGAAGAGAGAAAAACTGGCTGTCCTGCCTTAGGGCATGGTGACAGCTGTTCCTCCCATCACTACCATCACCCTCCATGGGGTGGGAAGACAGCTGGTTGTCATGCCTTAGGGCATAGTGACAGATGTCCTTCCCACCACTACCATTGCCCTGCTTGGGGAAGGAAGACAGCTGGTTGTCACGCCTTAGGGCAAAGTGACAGCTGTCCCTCCCATCATTGCCAACGGTAATGCCATAACCAGGACCTCCTTTGGCAGTACCTTGGCTGGTCTTAAAGGGCATGGGTTGTTTGTCAGACCTTAGGTTGTCACCTCCTAATTATCTGGGAGGGGCAGAGAGGAAGTGCCCTGGGGCATAACACTGGCTCTCTACCTCCATATTATGGGGAGAATGTTGTACTGCCATGACCATAGGAACCTGGCAGTCCCCAAATCCACCCCCAGAACCAGTGAGGGCCTTCGTGAGAGCAACTGGCATCTTACCTGTGTCAGTAGCGAGGACTGGAACACCAGCTGCTTGTGTTATTGTTGAAGCGGCTGTTGCCGGAACCATCTCGGCCCCGGGCCAGGCTGCACCATCTGTTTCCTGAAATCGAAGGTCCACCTGATGGATAGGAGACTGAAACCCAGAAAAGGGAGAATCCTGGGAGGAGGTAAGAAAAAGGGACAGTCTATCTAATGTCTCCTCCATTTTATACATACGTTTGTGTAGTTGGTGGGAACTCTGAGCCTTGCGCTTCCCAGGTGAAGACTTCCTCCTTTCTCTACGCACCTTAACATTCTCCAAAAACCTGAGAAACTCATCATGAGACAAAGAAATGCATTTTTCACACCGAGATGTGAGACTGCAAGACTTGACTCTACATGACAAACAATCGTCATGAGGGTCCACAGACTGAGATGGTAATGATCTAGAGCACTTACCACACAGCCTTACCATGATCTTACACCAAGCCTCTAACCGAAGACAAGAGCAAGGCGGCAACCCAAAAGCTGCAGAAACAGGACAAAAAGCTGGTAGTAAGTGAGCTAAGGTAACACATGTAACCACTATGGCAGCAAAGAAGCGAATGAATTGTGGGGGAAGGCTGGCTGGTACCGAGGGGTTGTAGAAAATGGTCCGTGCACCTTTTCTTAGAGAACGGAAAGAGGAACTCAAGTTCTTTTCTTTCGTTGTTCTCTTGCGAGCTAATGGACATTATGTAACTTTGCTGTGGGGTGGGGGGTTTAAGCAATAATTAATAATTATGGATAATAGTATGTGTAGTAAGAAAAGGCTTGTAAAAATGGAGTAGCATGCCAAGTCAGAGGCCCACTAAATTAACAAGCATGGTGAGATGGAACACAAACAAAAAATGTGTATTACAAGTAGCTTTTGATGTGTCAGATGTTCAAGGCAGAGTAATGAGAGAATGAGAAGTACAAAGGAACAAAGAAATTTTAACCAGATTGATTGACATCATTTCATATCTGGCACGACAAGGAAAGGCTCCCATGAATGATGATGAGTCTGCTGAAAGCTCAAACCAGGGCAACTTTCTTGAACTTATGAAAATATTCAGCCAATATGATAGTGTACTCAAGCTGCATTAAGATACTGTAAAAGAGAAGAAAGTTGCAAGAGTAAAAGAGAAGAAAGTTGGCAAGAAGAGAAGTTTTGTATTGGTACTCTCAAACAGAACACAAAACGGTCTCATAAAAGCCATGGCCACACACTAGAAGCGAGATAGGGAAATAGAAGAGGAAAAAATCTACTCAATATTTGTAGATGAAATGACTGATGTGTCTCGCTGTGAGCAAGTATCTTTTGCTGTTTGTTATGTTTTTTAAATGGATATCAAGAAGTGATGCTTCTTCTAGGCTGGTCCAGAACAACAGGTGAGGCGATGAAGAAAACAATTCTGAAGTTGTTACAGGATAATGGTCTGTTAAAGTATCCCCTTTAGCCCATAATCTTCTGTGAAAAGCCCACATGGTATAAATAAAAAAAATAAAAAAAAGTTGAAAACTTGCTCTGTCAAGGATTAGACGGTGCAGAAAATACAAGTGGTCAGTACAGAGGACTTCAAATGAGAATTCTGCAACATAATGAGTTGCTATGTGGATTTACTGAATCTCGTCCTTGTAGAAAGTGCAAAATCAAGTCTACACTTATAACATCCTCCAACCTTGTAGAGAAGCTCTATGTCTTCTTCACTGCCTCTACAAAAAGACACACAGCCCTTACACAAGGCCAAGAAGATCTGCACCCTGGATAACACATCATCAAACTGGAGGCCCTTCACAAAGGGCCCTGAAGGCCCTTCACAAAGTGATGGATGTGGTAGTGAAGATCCTCACTGATCTAACCCTCTAAGAACTTCGACACTGCAGCTGGACATGTAAAAATGTCCCTTAGAGCCATTGATTTTGAGCTCTTTCTGTGCCTTGAGATCATCACTCCTGTTTTTGACATAATTGCTCTTGCCTCTGGTACTCTTCAGAACCACTGCATTAACCTGTCCACAGCATATAATGAAGTTGATAGAGTGATGAACGCCCTGTCCAACCTGAGGACAGAAGGCCAGTTCTCAGAGGTATACAAGAATGCCACAGATGGCAAAGGCAGCTGAACTCAGCCTTCCCACAGTCCCCCCAGGACAGAAAAGACAAGTTCAGTCAAAATTCCACAGCCACTTCGTCAGTGGACGAGTATTACAGAATGAAGGTTTACTACCTATTTCTTGACGTTCTCTCTCAGGAACTACATAGGAAGTTTATGGGAGATGGGAAGACACAGTCAAACAGGATTCTCACTGTACTCCACAGTTTGACAAAGGCGAGCAACTGGATGGGTGAAGATGCCATTGATCTGACTCTGCTGAAGCCATTCACACTTTGTGTGAATTCTATGGAGGAGAAGAAGAAAAGCTGAAAACAGAGCTCATAAGTTTACCATGCCTCTTTCCCAAACACTCACGCTTAAGGGGATGCTAACAACTCTCAGAGACAACAGTGGACAGGACATTTTTCCAACACTGGTTGAAATGACAAGCTCATACTGATCAAAACACCACTTAAGAAACCCATGCACAGAAGAAAGAGACTCTGATCTTCTCCTCCTTGCAATTGAAAAAGACATCCATTTAGACTATAATGAGGTGATCAACATTTACAAGAACATGGCCCCCAGAAGGTTGCTGTTGTGATTTGTGAGAAAGCAAGAGGCCCTAAGAATTAAATAGGTAGCTGTAACATGTCACATTGTTGCAGCAAGCTTTTTACTTCTTTGGGTCTCATTTTTATTTTTTATTTATTGTCTTCAAAATATACAGTGTAAAACAAAGTAGGAACAATCCACCATAAAAACACTATTTGACACATAATATTGAGGATTACTTTATTTTTTAAGTTAATTTGGCAAAATTATTTTTTTTCTGGTGGACTGATCCTGTTTTTTACTCTGTTTGTATATTTTGAAGACTACATAAAAAAAATTGACTAGCTGATGTCACACCAAAAAAAAAAAAAAAAAAAGCTACCTATAAGAAGAAACAATGTTGACACTTATTTTCTTTGATAACAAATTGCCTGAAAATGTCAGTGTTTTGTTGCTTTTTATAATTGAAGCTGTATTTCAAGTCATCCAAACATCAGTGTTAAATGTTAATAATCTCATATCAAGTGATATCATAGTATTAAGTTGAGATAATAAAACTTGGTGGACTTGGTCCTTGACTATATATAGGCTCACTCACCACCAGATGAGATTGTAAATGAAAATCAGTCATCAACATAATCTGGTTATAATGTTAAAAGTCTATCATGCATTTTGATTAAAAGATAAATTCCCAATTTTTTTTGTTAGCTCGCACTGTTTGCATGCTCATGTGGAATTAAACTTTCTTTTAAATACTTGGAGCCTCTGCCCCTCTACAATCCTGTGCATGCCCGTGTGTGCATAGTAGAAACAAAGCTAAGGGAAGAGGGATATGATAGCTGGAAAAGAGACAGGAAGGGAAAAGGGGAAGAGTGCTAATAATGGTTAATGATGATATATGCATTTAGGAAGTGCAATATTGAGAGAGCATGATTGATGTAATGGGAGTAACAGTCAATACAGAGGAATTGAAAAAAAAGGAAAATCATAGTTATGTATGTGCCACCTAAGACAAATACATGGAGAACTGAGGAACATAAGGAAATGCATGGAGAAGTCATTAAGTGCTTAGAAAATATGATAAGAAGAGATGGAAAAATACTATTGGTAGGAAATTTTTTTAAGAATAAACTGGAGAGAGATGGAAGAAATGGATAATGCTGGATTGTGGAGCAAGATGGTGTTATAGTTAACTATGGTGAATACACTGGATCAGTGGGTAGAAGAATCAACATGGTACAGGGGGGAAGAAGAACCATCGTTGCTTGACCTATAATATTCACAAAGAAGCCAGAACCCCCTCCAAGTATACAATACTTTAGTCCAATGGGAAGTGACAATGTAACATTATTATTGAAAATGTAGGAATAGAATGTTATAAGATACAGAGAAGACTACAAAAAAAGAAAGATTAAATTATGCAAGAGCAAATTTTGAAAAGTTAAGAAAATATTTTGGTGAAATAAAATGGAGGAACGTTATGAGCGGAAGGACAGTACAGGGGAAATATGAAATATTCCTACAGAAATATAACGAAGAAGTGAAGAAATACATACCTATCTATAGAGTAAAGACAGTGACAGATGTATAGAAGCTAAAAGGGAAAAAGATAAAGCTTGTAAGAAACTCAAAAAGCAGAGAAATGAATACAACAGACAGCAGTAAAAGAATGTGAGAAATGAATATATTAGAGTAAGGAGGGAGGAAGAAAAAGACTTTTAGAAAGATATTGTGTGGAAAAGTGAAGATGAACCCAAGCTTTTCTATAAACATATAAATGGTAAGATGAAGAAGACTGGACTGGACTGGAAGGACTGGAGAGCAGAGATAATTAGTTGGACATGTCACACCTAGACAAAGAAAGCTTTTGATAAAGTCCCTCATGGCAGAGGACTTTGGAAATTAGAGAACATAGGAGGACTGAGAGGAACTGTGTTAGATTGGCTAAGGGATTACTTTAAGGACAGAGAGATGAGAACTGTGATCAGAAATACATACTCATCTTGGAGTAAAATAACAAATGGAGTGCCACAAGGATCAGTGTTAGCCCCCATTATGTTCCAGGTATATGTAAATGCCATACAGAATGGAGTGACCAATTATATTAATTTGTTTGCTGATGATGCAAAATTCCTAAGAGTAATCAAGACCTTAGAGGACATTTTGCTACTGTAGGAAGATATAAACAAAATTTATGAGTAGAGTAAGTTAAAATTGAAGTTAGAATTCATTGCCAAGAAATGTCACGTGATGGAATTGGGAAAGAGCAAGAGAAGACTGGTATGGGAGAGGAACAAATAATGAAGACAAAAGAGGAAAAGACCTGGGAGTGGTTATACAAGAAAATTTGAACCACGAAAAACACACAAGTAATAGTTTTAAAGTAAAAACACGCGCCAGGAACCACCAGACCAGCTGGTCAACCATACCGCAGATCCTTTCTGCCAAAGTTATCAGAAACACAGAGGGGAGGGGAGGAAGGGAACCTCTTACTATGTAATTTCATATGGTTAAGTATATTCACAAAAAAAAAAAAAAAAAAAAAAATACTTTAAAAAAACTATTTTGTTGCTACATATACTAAGTACCCATATGTAATTACATTTGCCAGATTCCCAAGTATAGGTGGGAGGGTGTAATAGAACCCTGAAGATGGAAGACATGATCTCCAAAATCGCCTAAACCCCGAAAACGGAAAAATAGTGTATCCATAAATCTTGTTGCTGACAAAAAGGGAAAATCAAAATGAAACTAAACCAACATCAGTGAACAACCCTCTGTGCCAAAACTATTGGCTCAAGGGAAAAAGTATCTAAATACCTATGAGTAACATCTTTTAGGTAAAAAATGGCAAAGGTGGTCATACTCTTCCACATACCTGCCTTGAGGACCAAGTCTAGACTCTTAACTTTTCTAAAGAGAACACTGGTTGCAATAGCCCGAACCTCATGGGTGTTCACTTTCAGAAGGCGTGACTCCCCCTCTGAGACACTCACATAGGCCTTCCGAATCACCTGACAGATCCACTTAGACAAGGTATGAGGGTGGACAGCTCGTCTGGGATCCGAAACTGTGACCAACAACCTAGAGCAGGCCGGCCGACAATCCCTAGTCCTGGGAAGATACTCATGGACTGCCCGAATTGGACAAAGAAGGCGGTCTCCCTGGTCCTCCCCAACAAAATCAAGAAGAGCAGGAATAGTGAACTCATTGAAGGAATGCTGGCCCGGACACTGAGTTTTAGCCAGGAAATTGGGGGCGAAGGAAAAGGTCATGGACGTCCAACCCTTGGAGTGACGCACCTCAGCCGACAGGCCATGAAGCCCACTAACCCGATGAGCTGTTGCGAGCGCCAGAAGAAACACGGTCTTAAGTGAAACATCTCTCAGTGAGGTTGTTCGCAAGGGCTCATCACAAGGAGGACGTAACAAGGACTGAAGGACCAGACAAAGGCCCCAGGCAGGTAACCGAGGCAAATAAGGCGGACAAGAGACCACAAAAGGAGCGGATCAGAGAAGAAAGGTCTGGATTGGTGGAAAGGTCTATGCCTGACTGACACAGAACAGAAAGTAAGGCACAACGATAACCTCTAATCGCTGACACTGACAGGCGCTTAGAATAAAAAAGGAAAATGAAAAAGTCTGTCAGCTGCACTACAGAGGCAGAACATGGATTCAAACCCCTCGACTCACACCAACCACAAAAGACTCTCCAATTCGCCTGGTAAACTGAGGTGGAGGACTGCCTGACTGCTCGAGACATGAACTTAGCAGCCTTCAGCAAAAAACCTTGTGCTCGGAAGAGACGCTGGAGAGCTGCCATGCGTGAAGATGGAGCTTCTCCGGAGAACTATGGAAGAAGGGACGGTGAGGTTGCTGAAGGAGAGACTGCCACATGGGAAGAACCCAGGGACTGTCCATGAGCAGGTCCATCAACAGGGGAAACCAGTGTGCCTGAGGCCAAAGTGGAGCAACTAGTGTCATACACACAGCCTGCAACTCGCGAACCCTCACCAGAACACGGCGGATCAGAGTGAGTGGTGGAAAGGCGTACAGATCCAAACCATCCCATGGAAAAGAGAATGCATCCTATCGCCAGGCTCCCTGATCCGGAAGAGGAAATACATACAGGGGCAGATGATGAGTCAGTGCTGTGGCAAACAGATCTACCAGAGGAGACCCCCAAACCTGGAAGACTCCTGCAAATTCGGGATGTAGAGTCCACTCTGACTCGACACACTCCCGACTGAGCACATCTGCAGTCACATTGCGGCGTCCTGGAACAAAATCAGGGCACAGAGAGATGGAATGGCTCTCGCACCACCGGAGAACCGTCCCTGGTAAGGCTGACAGAGGTTTGGAACAAGTGCCCCCGGACCTCCTGAGATAGGTGACCACTGTCGAGTTGTCGGACATCACAAACACCACCGATCCCAACAAAGTCTGCTGAAAACTCTAGAGAGCCTGAAAGACTGCCAAAAGCTCCAGATTATTTATATGGAGTCCCTGCTCCTCCAGACTCCCAAAGCCAGAGAATCTCCCAGGTGACCTCCCCACCCGAGCATGGAACAGGGTTTGTTCCATGGTTGGCACCACAAACGGGGCACCTTTCAGAAGTTAAGCAAGGTCTTGCAGACACTGATGATGTGGAGCCACCCACCAGCAATGGGTCAGAAGCAGCCCACCAATGACTCATTAGACACCACTGCAGAGCCCGCATCCACAGGGGCCCACCTGGCACTAACCATGCTAGGGATGCAAGATGTCCCAGCAAAGACCTCTAGAGGGACACTGGTGGAGCCTCGGCTAGCAGAAACTGTTGGGCCACTGCCTTAAATCGGTTGACCCAATCTGGCAATGGGAAGATTTGGGCTCTGACTGTGTCAAGAACCACTGCTTCCTCTGGTTGAGAAACAGATAAGATTTGGCCCAGTTGACCTGAATCCCCAGCCAAGAACACAGAAGCAGAAGAGACCGGGCATTGTTGAGGCAATGGGCCCAAGCCAACACGGGAGCCATCACCTTGGTAAAGACCTGAGGAGCCATGGCAAGGCCGATGCACAAAGTCTGAAACTGGTAAACTCTGCCCTGCCAGACGAACTGCATGTACTTGTGTGACCGAAGGTGGATAGGAACCTGATAGTAAGTATCCTGCAGGTTCAAGGACACCATCCATTCGCCCTCGGCCATTGACTCCAGCACTGACGAAACTGTCTCCATGCAGAAGTGGGTCACCAGCAGGAAACAATTTAAGACTGAAAGGTCACAAATCGGCCTCCAGCCCACTGTGGACTTGGGCACAAGGAAGACGTGAGAATAGAAGCCGGCCTGAGGGTCTACCACCGGTTCTATAGCTCCCTTTAGCAGTATCTCGGAAACTGTGGCATCCAGAGCTGAATGACGGTCCGAGCCCCACCCTGTACGCCGGAAACTCCACAGGCGTGCTCGAGAGGGGAGGATCCCTGAGGAAGGGAAAAATGTAATCATACTGAAGGATCTTGACCACCCATTTGCAGGCCCAGATGTTCTCCCACTCCTGCCAGTGTTGCTGCAGATAAATCCCAACTTGCAGTGCCACCTCCGTAGCATCCCTAGCAAGAGCCCCAACGGCCCCTAGAGTGGCCACGGAAGATTCAGAAAATGAAGGCCAGCCTGTGGCAGCAGCCTGAGTAACTACTGTGCCACCAGGGTCCGCGCCCGCATCAACTGGTCGGGGCGGGACCTGCGAGGGCATTGACCCATGCAGCAAATCAACATGAGGCAGGCCCATGGAAGACACGCCTGCCAAGCCTGCAAAATTGCCATCACCCGGCAACCCACCAGGGAGTGGTGCTGCATGAAGTCCTGTTTCTCTGCCACCAACAAGGAGGAGACTGGCATGGCGGGAGCTGGCTCCTCACAAACCCCCGAGGCCTTATCAGAGAGAGGAGCTGTGCTTAGACCCAATCCACCGACTGCAGAACCGGCCACGGAAGAAACAGGATCAGTGGGAGCCTGCAAACCACTCAATCCCGGAGCCACATACGCTAACTCCACTGAGCCCCGAAAACTCCGTGGAAGGGCCAGGAACAGTGGAAGAAGGCACGCCACTCGCGGGGCCGCACGCAAACTCACTCACTCTCAGCATCCTTCACATATGCTTGGAACTGGGGAAGGGAGAGGTGGGAACACTCACTACACCGGTCTTCGGCTGAACACATGGTGGGCAGACAAGACACACAGCGAGAATGCGGCTCTAAAATCTCGCCCGACAACCACCTTTTGCATCCAACACAACACTGAGTGGCCATGGGAACTCAGGGAGAAGTAGAAATGGAAGCAGCAAAGAAGCGGGCACCAAAAAAGGCAGGAAGAAGCGAGAAGAGATGCAGGTGAACACCGTGCCAAACACAGAAAGGATCTTAGGTATGGTTGGCCAGCTGGGGTGGTGGTTCCCGGCACGCATGCACACGGAGGTGACGTGGAACTTCTATAGGCACGATCTCTATATATATATAGAGGTGCTGGTTGATTTTCTGTGCTGAGTGTGGGAATAATAGCATTTAGGCATATGTAATTACATATGGGTAATTAGTACATGTATCAACAAGAGATAGTCTATTTGGATCGATGTACAAAATGTTGACTAATATTAGAGTGACATTTTAGTACTCGGACAAAGATATGATAAAAAGAATAATTACGAGCATGATATGTCCAAAGTTGGAATATGCAGCAGTGGTATGGTTGCCGAGCTTGAAAAGGATATAAGATGATTAGAACAGATCCAGAAGATAGCTACAAAGATGGTGCTGGATCTAAAGGACCTAACATATGAAGAAAGGCTGAAGGAAATGGAACTGCCAACCTTACAAGATAGAAGAGAAAGAGGAGACCTAATAGCATTGTATAAAATAATAAATGGTATAGAAAAGATAGATAAGAAAGACCTGGTGCTGGTGGCAGAAGAAGCTGGAAGGGCTTGAGGACATGCAAAGATCAGGAAGAGGCATTGTGTGAAGGATATTGGAAAATAAAGTTTTCTACATAGAATGGTGGAAAAGTGGAATGCATTGAGCTATGAATTTGTTACAGCACACATTGTGTGCATTGCTTTAAAAAAAAAATTAGATAAGTGGAGATATGGGGACAGGACACTATGAGCCGTGCTCGAACCCTGTACAATACAACTTAGTAAATATAAATAGATAAATACACACACAAAAAAATAGATAATGAATATCGTGATTTTGAACATTTTTTAAGACCATCATAATTTTTATCATCTACCAGTCATTTTAAGACCAATTTAATTGTCATAGTAATATAATAACCTAATTTGCAAATACAGGTAACTCGTGATTTACGCTTGTTTAATTTACGCGTTTCTGTTAATACACGACCGAAAAAATATTATAATTAATTAAATTTGTACGATCGGTTTGCTTATAAGCAATTTGGCTCAAACACATTTTCAAACTGAGCGCCAGAGAGTGGACAGCGACAGCGAGTGCTTGTGAGGGGTGAAGACATTGGCATCCTGCATTTATTTTTTTTTACTAGTGTTTACTTTTATACTGTAGGGTTATTTTTGATAAGTGGATTTTTGGTAAAGTGGAAAAGCTCAGAGGAAGATGGTGACTGACTGTGGTGTGAGTTGTTAAGGCTATGACGCAGTGAGTTTGTGTTTACGTATTCTTTGTTTTGTTGTTTTCTCTTATTATTTTTTGCTTCCTCTTATTATTTCTTGCTTTTCCTATTACTTTAAATACACTTCTAGTATTTAGAATGGTAAATAATAAAAGCATGTTAGTTTAGCCAAATAAATAGAGTATTTTGTACAAATTGTTTTGGACCACATCCTGCATCCCCCCTATTATCTGTTGTTTCTTATGAAAATTACAAGTTTGTTTTACACAAATTTTGATATACACGATGCCTCTTGGAACGCATCTCTTGCGTAAATCGAGTTACCTGTATACACAAAATTAGATGATGAATATCATGCTCTTGAACATTTTTTAAATCCATCATAATTTTTATTGTCTATCATTCATATTGAGATCAAATTAATTGTCATAGCAATATAATAGTAACATAATTTGCAAATTATACACAAAATGAATATCATGATCTTGAACATTTGTTGAGACTGTCATAATTTTGATTATCTATCAGTCATTTTGAAATGAAATTGTCATAGCAATACAAAAAGTAACTAATGGTTGCCGGAAACGCTCCAGACTTTGAGTGCATTTGTTTTTTTTTATTTCGACATGAGTGGCTTTTTGAATGCAGCAAGCCTCATATCTTTTACCCTTAGTTTTAAATGATTTTCAAGTGATCAATAGAAAAGAAGAAAACAGATAGGGGTTTGAGATTGAGCTTCAAATGGCATATGTCTGTATGAATCAACCAAAATAGTTTTACCATTCAATCATCTTTCCTTTGATATCATTCTTTCTCTTGTAGGTGATGTCTTGATAATGTTATTTTTTATTTTTCATTTGGTATATTTGTCACAATGAGTTCTGGAATGCAGGATAATTAATCTCCACCTATATGATATCTAAGATATTTTCTATTTACAGGAAATACTTTTGTACTTGTATGAACTGGAAATCATACATTTCATAAGAACATAAGAAAAGAGGGAAGTTGCAAGAAGCTGCTAGGCCTATATGAGGCAGTTCCTGTGTGTGTTTAAAGCTACCTAATTCCATCTATCTTCCCTATCCATGAACTTATCTAATCTTATTTTAAAGCTCCCTATTGACTTAGCCCTGACTACATGACCACTGAGTCCGTTGCACTCATCAACCATTCTGTTTGAAAACCAGTTTCTTCCCATTTCTCTCCCAAACCTGAACTTTTCTCAAATATAAACCCATTATTTCTGGTTCTGGCCTCACTACTGATCTTAAGAACTTCGTTCATGTCCCCTTTGTTCAAACCCTTATACCACTTAAATACTTCTATCAGGTCTCCTCTTAATCTACATCTCTGCAAGGAATGCAAGTTGAGTTTCTTCAGTCTCGCTGCATAGGGAATATCCCTCATTTCCTGTATCTTTGAAATCATCCTCCTTTACACTGACTCCAATAGAACTATTTCCTTCCTATAATGTGGGGACCAGAATTGTAATGCATAGTCAAGATGTGGCCTGACCAGCACCAAGTATAATTTTAGTATTACATTGGGACTCCTGCTTTTAACACTTCTAAAAATGAATTCTAGTACCATTTTCACCTTATTCCTGGCCTCAATACATTGCTTCCTCGGACAGAGATCGGAGCTAACTATGACTTCTAAATCTTTCTCATACTTGGAAGTTTTTAGTGCTTTGTCATTGTGTGGGTTATCTATACTACCTATGCTCAGTACCCTACACTTGTTAATATTGAACTGCATTTACCATCTGTCTGTCCATTCATCCATCTTGTCCAAATCTGCCTGCAAGGCCATGGCATCCAAATCGGACGTGATTAATCTACCTATCTTCGTGTTGTCTGCAGATTTACTAATGTCACTGCTAATTCCACTATCCAAGTCATTAATATATATTAGAAATAATAATGGCCCTAATTACATTACCCCACTCGGAATTAGATCCATTAATTACTACCCTCAGTCGCCTATTGTCTAACCACGCTTTAATCCAGCCTAATATTCTACCCTTTATCATGTGCACTCTGACCTTTTCCAAGAGCCTCTGGTGTGGTACCTTGTCAAAGGCTTTACTGAAATCTAAGTGTAAAATGTCATAATTATCGCCCTTATCTGCCACCTCATAAACCTTACTATGAAAACTCAACAAGGTTGTAAGACACGACTTTCCCTTCGTAAATCCATGTTTTGTTTGATTTATCAAGCTGTGTTTGTCCAGATGTTCCCTAATGTTTTTCACTACTATTGATTTCATTAATTTACCCACAACTGAAGTTAAGCTGACAGGCCTATAATTAGACATTAGGGTTTTATTTCCCTTTTAAATATTAGAACAACATTAGCTCCTCTCCACATTATTGGTACCTTCTCTGACTCCAGTGACGATCTCCTTGCATTCCTTTAGAGTTTAGAACCCTTGGATGTACCTCATCAGGTCCTGGTGACTTGAATTTCTTTAGTTTATTCATCTCCTGTTCTACCATCACCTTAGTTATATGAATATCTGCCAGCTTTCCACTATCCTCTGCTCTGAAAATTTCCTGTGTGTTCTCCTGGGTGAAGACAGCTAAAAAAATACTCGTTCATAATTCTACTAATGTCTTCTCCTGAACTAACCATCTCCCCATTTGCTGTCCTTAAGGGACCTATTTCTTCTCTGCTTTTCGTCTTATATAACTGAAAAACTCCCTTGGGGTCCGTCTTTGCGTCTCTGGCTACCCTCAAAAAACTCATATTCTCTTTTAGGTTTCCTCATTAACCTTTTAACTGTTCTTACTAATTCATTGTATAATGGCCTTAAAACCTTGTCTCCTGCCTTTAGCTTATATATATATTCCTCTTCTGCTCAATGCATCACTTTAAGGAGACCGTCAGGTTAGGTTTTCAAAAAATTGTAAATATAGAGGTACAGAAGTGTTTTTTTTTTTCACTGATAGATGACTATTACGAGATGTTAGTTTAGTAGTTACAAGTGAATCGAACCATAAATAACTGCATGAAAAATAAAAACTCAATTTTTTTAAAATAACATTTTTCCTATAAAATTTGTCACCAGAGGGCAGATTTCCTCATTAACCTTTTAACTGTTCTTACTAATTCATTGTATAATGGCCTTAAAACCTTGTCTCCTGCCTTTAGCTTCTTATATATATATTCCTCTTCTGCTCAATGCATCACTTTAAGGGGACCGTCAGGTTAGGTTTTCAAAAAATTGAAAATAAAGAGGTACAGAAGTGTTTTTTTTTTTTTTCACTGATAGATGACTATTACGAGATGTTAGTTTAGTAGTTACAAGTGAATCGAACCATAAATAACTGCATGAAAAATAAAAACTCAATTTTTTAAAAATATCATTTTTCCTATAAAATTTGTCACCAGAGGGCAGATTTCAATTTTGCCGGTACAATATATAAAGTATGTGATATAACAAAACTTTCCATCTCATAGAATTTTGAATTTTTTTTATTGTGATGGCCATTATGAATTTTTTTTTCCTTTTTTTTTGTATAAAATTACATTGTGGTACAGAAATAAAAAAAAAAAAATTCTATGAGATGGAAATGTAGCAGCTTCATTGAGCTTCAAAATGATACCTGAAAATTAAAAATCCGTTGTGAAATGTAGGTGAAGATACAATTAGAACGATAAAAAGTGGAAACTGAGAAAAAGGCAAAAAAACTCCTGAGATGTCATTTTTGTCCTCTATAACCGTGTACATTTATTTGGGTTGGATATTTCGTCCTTATACATCACCATGTGTATCATATATGTTTTTTAGGCATGTTTAGAATATTCTGTAAGACTCACATGGCACCTGGCCGCCCCTACAATGACTAGGTATTAGTCGCTTGAAGGCAAGGATGTCTCCCATTGGTGCATGGTCGGCACAACTTGTAATTTCCCCTTGCACTGTTTGTTTAGACATTGTAAGGCAAAAAAAAAAAAAGCAGGCAAAATAGGCTGGATTGTGGCTTGCAAGGCGTGAAACAATGGGCGAGATACTCAATACATCCTCCTTCCATCACAGTCACATGGACACTGAAATGGAAGGGGTGAGGGTGTGTTCCTGTGTATGCCATAGTACTAAGTTGCCAGCACCCGCTTTTCTTACTGAAGAAACCACTTTTTATGGCTTTTCCTGTGCTTATTGTCATCATTTATGGTACAGCGAGTTGGGGAGGGTGGAAGGAAGCCCTGGGCTGCAGTGGGCATGGCAGGGGCCCTTTAACCCCTTCGCGCCGGATGTTAAAAAAGCCCGCCTGTATGATATACGGGTGGTAGTGCCGCCCTGAGCGGGAAACTCGTGCAAGCTTGTCATACTTGTCGTCTTTGTGTATTATGCTGCTATTTTTTAGTCACTGTATCGCCTCGAAGAGGAAAGTGGACGCTTCTCTTTTCGGAGAGAGAGAGAGAGAGAGAGAGAGTGTGTGTGTGACATTTGCTAATATTTTAGACACAAGCGGGACGCATGTAGCTTATCTTTCGAGAGGAAGAGGGGGAGGGAGTGAAGGGAGAGGGAAACGAAGGGAGAGAGAGAGAGAGAGAGAGAGAGAGAGAGAGAGATTAGAAAATTTGTTGTTTTTGTGTGTGTGTGTGTGTATTCACCTAGTTGTATTCACCTAGTTGTAATTTTACAGGGCCTGGGTATCATACTCGTGTGGCCCTGTCTTCATATCTACACACGTCCAACTTTCCTTTAAAACTATGCACACTCCTTGCTGACACCACCTCACTCAAACCATTCCACACCTCCACACATCTTTGTGGGAAACTATATTTCTTCACATCCTTCAAGCATATTCCCTTGGCTATCTTTTTACTATGCGATCTTGTAGTTCTACTTAAGTTTTCCTCTCTCAACATCATTTGCTCATTATCCACTTCATCCAGTCCATTCAACAGTTTATAAACCTGTATTAAATCTCCTCTTTCTCTTCTTTGTTCCAAGGTAGGCAAATTCATTTCTTTTAATCTCTCCTCATAGGTCATTTCTGCCAATTCCGGAACCATTTTTGTTGCCATTCTCTGCAATCTCTCCAACTTCCTTATATGCTTCTTTTTATAAGGGGACCAAACCACTCCAGCATATTCCAATCTTGGTCTAATTACCATACTAATTAATTTCTTCATCATATCTTTATCCATATAATGGAAGGCTAATCCAATATTTTTTATCAAATTATACGTTTCTCCAAACATCTTATCAATATGAGCCTCAAACTGCCCATGGTCTTGTATTATCACTCCCAAATCCTTTTCCTTTTCCACCTTTTTCAACACTACTTCACCCATCTTATATGACCCTCTTGGCCGTCTTCCACTCTTTCCCATCTCCATCACATGACTTTTGCTCAGATTAAATTCCATTTGCCACCTCTTGCTCCACTCCCAAATCTTATCCAGGTCTGCCTGTAAAATTTCACAATCTTCTTCACTCTTCACACACCTACACAACTTCGCATCATCCAAACAAATTAATATAACTGTTTACTCCTCTGGCATGTCATTAATATATACAAGGAAAAGTATTGGTGCCAGCACTGAGCCTTGTGGGACTCCACTCTCCACCACCAACCAGTCCGACTTTGCATCCCTTATTACCGTTCTCATCTCCCTCCATCTCAAGTAGTTTTCCATCCACTTTAACACTTTTCCTTTCAGTCCTCCATAAATCTCTACTTTCCATAACAGTCTCATGTGAGGTACCTTGTCAAAAGCTTTCTTTAAATCCAAATATACACAGTCCATCCATCCCTCTCTCTCTGTATTTTGTCAACCACTCTTGAATAAAAGCTCAGTAGATTTGTTACACATGACCTCCCTTTCCTAAAGCCAAATTGATGATCCGATAATAACTTATGATCCTCCAGGAACCGTATCCAATATTTCTTTATCACCCTCTCACAAATCTTACCGACCACACTTGTTAGAGACACAGGTCTATAGTTAAGAGGCTCTTCCTTACTGCCTCCCTTATAAATGGGCACCACTTCAGCTCTCTTCCACTCTACTGGTACTTCCCTGTTTCTAATGAACACCTTATAATATCATATAATGGATCAATCAATTCTTCTCTACACTCCTTCAATAATTTTCCTGAAACTTCATCTGGTCCCATCGCTTTATCATCTTTAAGTTCCTCCAACATTTTATATAACTCCTTTTAGGTATCTTAATGTCATCCATGTGCACATTTCCTTGTACATTCTGTGGCTTTACAAACATTGTTTCTTCAGTAAATACTTGCTGAAACCTATTATTTAGCAATTCTGCAATATTCTTAGGGTCATCTACTATCCCTTGCTCTCCTTTTAATCTTTCAATGGACTCTCTCTTTTAAGTTTACCATTTATGAACCTGTAAAACAATTTTGGATGTTCCTTACTCTTGTCTACAATATCTTTTCAAATTTTCTTTCTTCCTCCTCCTTACCCTCACATACTCATTTCTCGCCACTCTATAATTCTCCTTATTTAGTATATTCCTGCTCTTTTCCATCTTTTCCAAGCCACATCTCTCTTTTCCTTAGCCTTAACACAAGTTGCATTAAACCAATCCTTTCTTCCTTCCTCTCTCGGTTTATACTTTGGTACAAATTTCATAACTCCTTCTTTATAATATTTCATAAAAATCTCATATTTCTTTTGCACTTCTCTGATTTGTAACATCTCCTCCCAATCTAATTTTCTGAAATAATTTTTCAAACTTTCTGTGTCCATCTTTCTATAATTCAATCTACCACTCCTGTATGTCTCGTCCTTCCTTCACTGTGTTGTTGCTATCTGCATTTCCATAACCACATGATCACTCTTTCCCAAAGGACACTTGTATTGTATATCTCCACATAGGTACACTTCTCTTGTTAACACCAAATCCAGTCTAGCCGGTTCATCATCTCCTCTATATCTAGTATTTTCCTTCACCCTCTGTTCCATCATATTTTCCATCATTAGATTAAGAAATCTCTCTCCCATGCTTCCTCTCCAACACCACTTACTAGATTTTCCCAATCCACCTCCTTACAATTAAAATCTCCTACTAGTATCACCTTTCTTTTCCAGATAATACACTTTCCAAACTCTGTAAAGTATCCTTGATCATATTGTCGTATTCCCTTAATGTCCAAGAATTTGTTTTAGGAGGTACATAGGTCACCATGATTATTAATTCTTTTCCATCACTTTTATCCTTATGCTTATCACTTCTGCGTTGTTCTTCCCATACCAAACCTTATCCACATTTCTTTCTTTCTTCATCATAATCATAACTCCTCCACCTTTACTCTCCCTATCCTTTCTCCATATATTATATTTATTATCCAAATTTATCTTTGTTTTTTCATGCAATTTTGTCTCAGTCAAACACACTATTATATCAGGCTTCTCCACTATCATATAGTCTTGCAATTCCAATCTACTTGACAGTATCCCATCTATATTAGTATACATTACGGTCCACCCACTGCTCCCTCTAGGGGTTCCTCCTTATTCTTCTTTCCACATACCACTTTCTGACTCTCTCTCCTATAACTCTCCAAAAACTTTTCTCTTTCCTCCTCAGACCGCTCATCATTTTTCCTTCTCGCCTCTTCCACCAATTCCTTATATCTTCTCCTCTCTTCCTCATTTCTATTCTTTCTCACAAACACCTCTTTACAACCTTCTATCTCTTAACTTTGATGTTCTATATAGGATATCCTCCAGATTGTTGTGACTTCAGTACTACTTTAATCGGTCTGCTAACTCCTCCTTATACGGACCCAGTCTATGGATCTCTTCCACTTCTTCTTGTAGGTCTTTTTTCATCATCATTTAGATTTTTGAACAGATCTCTTATCGTTTTTAATTCTTCCTTAATTCTCTTAGGCTTTTATGTTATATTTTGTTCTTTCATCCCAAATATTAACACACTCTTCTTCTTTTCTGCTATTTCCCTTATCAATGTTTCCTTATTCTTCATTACATTAACCAGTTCCTTGGACCTTTCTTTTTTGTCTTCCTTCAACTGATCTTTAATTATTTCTTGTAATCCAACCATCTCTGCTTCCCTCGACTCAGTCCATTGTGTTTTCTTCAGTTCCCATTCCCTTTCAAGCCTTTCATTCTGCTCACTATTCATTTCCTTAAAGTCATCTTTCTCCTTTACTACTCTATCCGTTTTCTCCTCCAACCGTCTCTTGTATTTTTCAACCTCCACTTTCAAGTGCGCATTCTCATCCACCAATCGTTTTTCATTTTCCTCCAGTCTCTTAACTCTTTCCTTCAAAGCCTTGCGGAATTCTCTATCCTGCTCCTCCTCACTCCTCTGAACTAGTTGTATTCACCTAGTTGTAATTTTACAGGGCCTGGGTATCATACTCGTGTGGCCCCGTCTCCATATCTACACACATCCAACTTTCCTTTAAAACTATGCACACTCCTCGCTGACACCACCTCCTCACTCAAACCATTCTACACCTCCACACATCTTTGTGGGAAACTATATTTCTTCACATCTTTCAAGCATATTCCCTTGGCTATCTTTTTACTATGCGATCTTGTAGTTCTATTTAAGTTTTCCTCTCTCAACATCATTTGCTCATTATCCACTTCATCCACTCCGTTCAACAATTTATAAACCTGTATTAAATCTCCTCTTTCTCTTCTTTGTTCCAAGGTAAGCAAATTCATTTCTTTTAATCTCTCCTCATAGGTCATTTCTGCCAATTCTGGAACCATTTTTGTTGCCATTCTCTGCAATCTCTCCAACTTCCTTATATGCTTCTTTTTATAAGGGGACCAAACCACTCCAGCATATTCCAATCTTGGTCTAATTACCGTACTAATTAATTTCTTCATCATATCTTTATCCATATAATGGAAGGCTAATCCAATATTTTTTATCAAATTATACGTTTCTCCAAACATCTTATCAATATGAGCCTCAAACTGCCCATGGTCTTGTATTATCACTCCCAAATCCTTTTCCTTCTCCACCTTTTTCAACACTACTTCTTCACCCATCTTATATGACCCTCTTGACCGTCTTCCACTCTTCCCCATCTCCATCACATGACTTTTGCTCAGATTAAATTCCATTTCCCACCTCTTGCTCCACTCCCAAATCTTATCCAGATCTGCCTGTAAAATTTCACAATCTTCTTCACTCTTCACACACCTACACAACTTCGCATCATCCGCAAACAAATTAATATAACTATTTACTCCCTCTGGCATGTCATTAATATATACAAGGAAAAGTATTGGTGCCAGCACTGAGCCTTGTGGGACTCCACTCTCCACCACCAACCAGTCCGACTTTGCATCCCTTATTACCGTTCTCATCTCCTCCATCTCAAGTAGTTTTCCATCCACTTTAACACTTTTCCTTTCAGTCCTCCATAAATCTCTAATTTCCATAGCAGTCTCATGTGAGGTACCTTGTCAAAAGCTTTCTTTAAATCCAAATATACACAGTCCATCCATCCCTCTCTCTCTTGTATTTTGTCAACCACTGTTGAATAAAAGCTCAGTAGATTTGTTACACATGACCTCCCTTTCCTAAAGCCAAATTGATGATCCGATAATAACTTATGATCCTCCAGGAACCATATCCAATATTTCTTTATCACCCTCTCACAAATCTTACTGACCACACTTGTTAGAGACACAGGTCTATAGTTAAGAGGCTCTTCCTTACTGCCTCCCTTATAAATGGGCACCACTTCAGCTCTTTTCCACTCCACTGGTACTTCCCCTGTTTCTAATGAGCACCTTATAATATCATATAATGGATCAATCAATTCTTCTCTATACTCCTTCAATAATTTTCCTGAAACTTCATCTGGTTCCATCGCTTTATCATCTTTAAGTTCCTCCAACATTTTATATAACTCCTTTTTAGGTAAATTAATGTCATCCATGTGCACATTTCCTTGTACATTTTGAGGCTTCACAAACATTGTTTCTTTAGTAAATACTTGCTGAAACCTATTATTTAGCAATTCCGCTATATTTTTAGGGTCATCTACTATCCCTTGCTCTCCTTTTAACCTTTAAATGGACTCTCTCTTTTTATGTTTACCATTTATGAACCTGTAAAACAATTTTGGATGTTCCTTACTCTTGTCTACAATATCTTTTTCAAATTTTCTTTCTTCCTCCCTCCTTATCCTCACATACTCATTTCTCGCCACTCTATAATTCTCTTTATTTAGTATATTCCTGCTCCTTTTCCATCTTTTCCAAGCCACATCTCTCTTTTCCTTAGCCTTAACACAAGTTGCATTAAACCAATCCTTTCTTCCTTCCTCTCTCGGTTTATACTATGGTACAAATTTCATAACTCCTTCTTTATAATATTTCATAAAAATCTCATATTTTTTTTGCACTTCTGTAATTTGTAACATCTCCTCTCAATCTAATTTTCTGAAATAATTGTTCAAATTTTCTGTGTCCATCTTTCTATAATTCAATCTACCACTCCTGTATGTCTCGTCTCTCCTTCGCTGTGTTGTTGCTATCTGCATTTCCATAACCACATGATCACTCTTTCCCAAAGGACATTTGCATTGTATATCTCCACATAGGTACATTTCTCTTGTTAACACCAAATCCAGTCTAGCCGGTTCATCATCTCCTCTATATCTAGTATTTTCTTTCACCCTCTGTTCCATCATATTTTCCATCATTAGATTAAGAAATCTCTCTCCCCATGCTTCCTCTCCAACACCACTTACTAGATTTTCCTAATCCACCTCCTTACAATTAAAATCTCCTACTAGTATCACCTTTCTTTTTCCAGATAATACACTTTCCAACTCTGTAAAGTATCCTTGATCATATTGTCGTATTCCCTTAATGTCCAAGAATTTGTTTTAGGAGTTACATAGGTCACCATGATTATTAATTCTTTTCCATCACTTTTATCCTTATGCTTATCACTTCTGTTGTTCTTCCCATACCAAACCTTATCCACATTTCTTTCTTTCTTCGTCATAATCATAACTCCTCCTCCACCTTTACTCTCTCTATCCTTTCTCCATATATTATATTTATTATCCAAATTTACCTTTGTTTTTTCATGCAATTTTGTCTCAGTCAAACACACTATATCAGGCTTCTCCACCATCATATAGTCTTGCAATTCCAATCTACTTGACAGTATCCCATCTATATTAGTATACATTACGGTCCACTCACTGCTCCCTCTAGGGGTTTCTCTGCATTCCTTCTTTCCACATACCACTTTCTGACTCTCTCATATAACTCTCCAAAAAAACTTTTCTGTTTCCTCCTCAGACCGCTCATCATTTTTCCTTCTCGCCTCTTCCACCAATTCCTTATATCTTCTCCTCTCTTCCTCATTTCTATTCTTTCTCACAAACACCTCTTTACAACCTTCTATCTCTCTTAACTTTGATGTTCTATATAGGATATCCTCCGCAGATTGTTGTGACTTCAGTACTACTTTAATCGGTCTGCTCACTCCCTCCTTATACGGACCCGGTCTATGAATCTCTTCCACTTCTTCTTGTAGGTCTTTTTTTCATCATCATCTAGATTTTTGAACAGATCTCTTACCGTTTTTAATTCTTCCTTAATTCTCTTAGGCTTATATGTTATATTTTGTTCTTTCATCCCAAATATTAACACACTCTTCTTCTTTTCTGCTATTTCTCTTATCAATGTTTCCTTATTCTTCATAACATTAACCAGTTCGTTAGACCTTTCTTTTTTGTCTTCCTTCAACTGATCTTTAATTATTTCTTGTAATCCAACCATCTCTGCTTCCCTCGACTCAGTCCATTGTGTTTTCTTCAGTTCCCATTCCCTTTCAAACCTTTCATTCTGCTCACTGATCATTTCCTTAAAGTCATCTTTCTCCTTTACTACTCTCTCCATTTTCTCCTCCAACCGTCTCTTGTAATTTTTAACCTCCACTTTCAAGTGTGCATTCTCATCCACCAATCGTTTTTCATTTTCCTCCAGTCTCTTAACTTTTTCCTTCAAAGCCTTGCGGAATTCTCTATCCTGCTCCTCCTCACTCCTCTGAACTTTTAATTCCTTCACCAACTCCTCAAATCTCTTCTCCAACATTACCAGTCGACCTTGCATTGTTGCCCCTGTTGAAGATGGACTCATGCTATGACTGGCCACTTTTGGTTTTGCTCCCTGGGCCTCATCGGCATATTTTGATTTTGGTGATTTATTTCTTACCGGTCTATCCCTCTTTTTACTCTTCCTGGGAGCATGTGGGTGTGTGGTCACTGGGGGCCAGGCCTGGTAGCTACGTGTGTGTGGTGGGATGCGCCGGCGGCTGCTATGGCTGGCCCTTGTGCGGTTCCCGCTCCGTCGCTTGGAGTGCGGAGGCCGTGTGTGTGTATTTACCTAGTTGTATTTTACCTAGTTGTAGTTTTACAGGGCCTAGGCTTTATGCTCGTTTGGCCCCGTCTCCATATCTACACTTATCCAATCTTACTTTAAAAGTGTGCACACTCGTTGCAGACACTACTTCTTCATCTAAACTGTTCCACGTCTCAATACATCTCTGCGGGAAACTATATTTTTTAATATCTCTCAGACATCTTCCCTTTCTCAGCTTTTTACTATGCGATCTTGTGCTTCGGATGTCATATTCTTCTCTCAGGATCAGTTTCTCATTATCCACTTGGTCCATTCCGTTGATTAATTTATAGACTTGTATCAGGTCTCCTTTCTCCCTTCTTTGTTCCAAGGTTGGTAGATCCATAGCCTTTAGTCTCTCTTCATATGTCATCCCTTCAAGTTCCGGGACCATTTTTGTAGTCATTTTTTGTAGCCTCTCCAATTTCCTTATGTGTTTCTTTTTATGAGGTGTCCACACTACTCCTGCATATTCCAATCTGGGTTTTATTATAGTATTTATCAATTTCTTCATCATTTCTTTGTCCATGTAGTGAAATGCTACTCCAATATTCCTCAGCAAATTATATGTTTCTCTAAAAATTCTATCAATATGGCTTACTGGTTGATTGTTTTCTTCCATCGTCACTCCTAAGTCCTTTTCCTTTTTGACTTTCTCCAGTTCTACTCCATCTCCCATCTTATAGATTCCCACAGGTCGTCTTTCACTCTTTCCCATTTCCATGACATGGCTTTTTTCACATTGAATTCCATTTCCACTTCTTACTCCATTCCCAGATCTTATTTAGGTCTTCTTGCAGTATTTCACAATCCTCTTTTGCTTTATAACTCTGCACAGTTTCGTATCATCCATAAACAAATTTATGTAGCTGTTCACTCTTTCTGGCATGTCGTTAATATAAATGAGGAAAAGTACTGGTGCCAATACTGACCCCTGTGGCACTCCGCTTTCTACTGCTCTCCACTTGGACTTCATATCTTTAACTACCGTCCTTATTTCTCTCCCCCTCAAATAATTTTCTATCCATCTCAATGTGCTTCCTTTTAAGCCACCCTTCTCCTCTAACTTCCACAGTAATCTTGCGTGTGGCACTTTGTCAAACGCCTTTGTGTGTGTGTGTGTGTGTGTGTGTGTGTGTGTGTGTGTATTTACCTAGTTGTATTTACCTAGTTGTAATTTTACAGGGCCTGGGCTTTATGCTCGTGTGGTCCCGTCTCCACATCTACACTTATCCAATTTTTCTTTAAAACTATGTACACTCTTTGCTGATACCACTTCCTCAATCAAACTGTTCCAAGTCTCAACACATCTTTGCGGGAAACTAAATTTTTTAACATCTCTCAGACATCGTCCCTTCCTTAGTTTCTTACTATGCGATCTTGTGCTTCTAAAGTCATATTCTTCTCTCAGGATCAGTTTCTCATTATCCACTTCATCCATTCCGTTAATCAATTTATAATCTTGTATCAGATCCCCTCTCTCTCTTCTCTGCTCCAAGGTTGGTAGATCCATTGCCTTTAGTCTCTCCTCATATGCCATCCCTTTAAATTCTGGAACCATTCTTGTAGCCATTTTTGTAGTCTCTAATTTTCTTATGTGTTTCTTTTTATGAGGAGTCCACACAACTCCTGCATATTCCAATCTAGGTCTTATTTTAGTACTTATCAATTTGTTCATCATTTCCTTGTCCATATAGTGAAATGCTACTTCAATATTCCTTAGCAAATTATACGTCTCTCTGAAAATTCTATCAATATGGCTTACCGGTTGATTATTTTCTTCCATTGTCACTCCCAAGTCCTTTTCCTTTTTTACTTTTTCTAGTTCTACTCCATCTCCCATCTTATAGATTCCCACTGATCGTCTTTCACTTTTTTCCCATTTCCATGATATGGCTTTTGTCCACATTGAATTCCATCTCCCATTTTTTGCTCCATTTCCAGATCTTGTTTAAGTCTTCCTGTAGTATTTCACAATCCTCTTTTTGTTTAATGACTCTGCACAGTTTCGCATCGTCCGCAGACAGATTTATGTAGCTGTTCACTCCCTCTGGCATGTCATTTATATATATGAGAAAAAGTATTGGTGCCAATACTGACCCCTGTGGCACTCCGCTGTGTACTGTTCTCCACTTGGACTTCATATCATTAACTATCGTCCTTATTTCTCTCCCCCTTAAGTAATTCTTCATCCATCTTAATGTGCTTTCTTTTAAGCCACCCTTCTCCTCTAACTTCCATAGTAATCTTTCATGTGGCACTTTATCAAAAGCCTTTTTTAGATCTAAATAAATACAGTCAACCCATCCCTCTCTCTCTTGTACTTTATCAACTATTCTAGAGTAGAAACTCAATAAATTTGTCACACATGACCGACCTTTTCTAAAACCAAATTGGCTATTTGATAATATTTTGTTGTCTTCAAGAAACTCGATCCATTGCTTCTTTGTTACTTTTTCACACATCTTGCATATTACACTAGTTAGTGATACCGGTCTGTAATTTAAAGGTTCTTCCTTTCTTCTGCTCTTATATATGGGAACCACCTCAGCTCTTTTCCACTCCACTGGCACTGTTCCATTTTCTATTGAGCATTTTATGATGTTGTATACTGGACTTGCTAGTTCTTCCCTACATTCTTTCAGTATTCTGCCTGAGACTTCATCCGGTCCCATTGCCTTTTCCTCATCCAATTCCGTCATCAACTTTTTTATTTCAAGCTTGGTTACTTTAATCTCTTTCATATGGACAGTCTCTATTACCCTGTGGTCTTTCAAATTTGGATTCCTTAGTAAAGACCTCATGAAATTTACTATTTAACAGTTCTGCCATACTTTTGGGTCTTCCACCATTCCGTTTTCTCCTTTTAACCTTTCTATTGTTTCTTTTTGTCTTATTTTTCCATTTATGAATCTGTAGAACAATTTTGGTTGTTCCTTACATTTTCGACAATGTCCTTTTCATAGTTCTTTTCTTCTTCCTTTCTCACCTTAGCATATTCATTTCTTGCTGTTTTGAAGTTTTCCTTATTTTCTGGATTTTGTTTTTCTCCACTTTTCCATGCTCCATCTCGTTTCTCTTTTGCCCTAGCACATCTTGCATTAAACCAATCTTTCTTTCCTTCTTCTTTAGGTCTATATTTTGGAACATATTCCTGACCCCAGTTTTGTATATTTCCAAAATAAGTTATATTTCTCTTGAACCGTTAATGAGTTTTCCATCTCCTCCCAGTTTACGTTTTAAAATAGTTCTTGAGATTCTCAATATCAGCCTTTCTGTAATTTAATCGGTCTCCTTTGTATGATTCATCTCTATCTTCCTTTCCTTCTTCTATATCCATTTCTAATATTACATGGTCACTTTTTCCCAATGGGCACTTGTATCTTATATCATCGTTAATTGGTATATCCCGTGTAAAAACTAGGTCTAATCTTGCCGGCTCATCGTTTCCTCTGAATCTTGTGTTTTCCTTTACTCTTTGGACCATCAAATTATCTATCATTAGGTTCAGGAATCTATCTCCCCAGGTGTGTGGGTGTGTGTGTGTATGAGTGTGTGTGTGTGTGTGTGTGTGTGTGTGTGTGTGTGTGTGTGTGTGTGTGTGTGTGTGTGTAATTTACTTTTCACTGCTTGATCTGCTGCAGTCTGACGAGACAGCCAGACGTTACCCTACGGAACGAGCTCAGAGCTCATTGTTTCCGATCTTCGGATAGGCCTGAGAGCAGGCACACACCACACACCGGGACAACAAGGTCACAACTCCTCGATTTACATCCCGTACCTTCTCACTGCTAGGTGAACAGGGGCTACACGTGAAAGGAGACACCCAAATATCTCCACCCGGCCGGGGAATCGAACTCCGGTCCTCTGGCTTGTGAAGCCAGCGCTCTAACCACTGAGCTAACGGGCCGTGTGTTTGTGTGTGTGTGTGTGTTTTCATGAATGTTACAAGGCGGGACGCATGTAACTTATCTTTCGAGAGGGAGAGGGGAGGAGGGAAGGAGATGGGAAGGAGGAAAGGGAGATGGGGGAGGAATAGAGAGAGAGAGAGAGAGAGAGAGAGAGAGAGATGGGAACAGTCTATGCCATTGGGTAATTTTAGTGATTGGTGGAGACAAGGATAGTGGGAGGAGCACTAGGATTTCAAGGACAGCATACGGCGTGTGTAGTTGGTATTCAACACACTATACGGGACAACTGAACTGAAGAAAACTCAGAAAAGAAATATGACGTCTACGTAGGCATCACCGTATTTGCTACTGGGGCTTCATGACGCCTACATAGGCGTCACCGTATTGAAGGAGTTAAAGTTTAAATATCCCACTTATTTTAGTGTATTTCCCGAAATACTCCATTGCTATGTTGCCATATGTTCGGAGATACAGTAATACTGAGTGATAGTGAATTATTTCATTAATTATTCACTATCACTTAGTGCCACAGAGTCGAGGTTATCCTCGTGGCTTGAGCGTATATGAATACTAAGATGTGATATCCATTATAGCAGGCAAGAGAGGAGTGAAAACATAAACATCATGATGAAATTAACATGCAAGCAAAAGGGTCACAAGATGAAGAAGAAGCGGCCGAGTGGCCGCGAGTCTCCCGCTTCGGCCGTGACTCATCTTATCTTTGCTTTATTTTTTGGTATTCCATGTAAGATTTCACTTTATGCATTACAAAATAATTACTTTCTTGGGGGCAAGGTTTGTAAAAAGCTAATAGAAATGTTGTTTTGTGAACATAAATGCGAAAATGTGAGAGAATTTGTACGTAGCTACTCTAACTTCCAATGACTCATATGATATCATAAAGTAGTGGTACACCGGTGGCCCAATATGCTGCCAAACGTGTATATATATATATATATATATATATATATATATATATATATATATATATATATATATAAGCCCCCACATTTAGCGATCCTATTAGTCTGCCGAAACCATTGCTAAGTTGGAATTTCGCCAAATTTGAATACTACTTTAAATAGGGAAAAATACCAGTCAGTCTTTCGTCCGCCCAAAGTCCCCATATCGAGTCCTTATTTACAGCTGCAACATTGCCACCTTCACGAGAATCAGCACCCCCCGAACCACTAACCCCTAAAACTCAGGGACGTTTGGTTTTTCTCTAGTGCTAACTCGGGAAGTTTGGCGAGAAACGCACAAAATAGCCTCTAAATACATACTGATTACAATTGGAAATTCAAGAAACGAGTGAGTACAAATGGTGTTCTGCCCACAAGCAACTCTTTCTCTTTGCAATGCTAAAAACCAGAAGTCTCTAGATGCTATGGTTACCAAAATATCACAGGTTGATAGGGACGGGCGGGTACCCGGGTAGCTACCCGGGTAGTAGAGTACTGAGTATCGAGACGGGTACCCGGGATGAACGAAGGTTGTCGGGTAATTTTCACGGGTATTTCTTATAATATTATTAGGCACCCATTCTGGTGTAGAGAGTACAGATGTGTGCGATTACGGTGAAAATATTTAATGTCTAGACTTTTAGAGTATGGATAATGTTTACCGATGTGCGATCATTAATGAAATATGGAGATAATGATTAGAAATATATCGTTCATGCTGTACTGCGTAGTGAGTATCTAGACGGGTACCGGGTAAAACATAATGTCGGGTATTGCTCACCGGTAAGCAGTCTTGTCTTCGAGTACACAATGAGTACCAAGTCTTATTATTAATAAAATATGATGATAACGATATATATATATATATATATATATATATATATATATATATATATATATATATATATATATATATATATATATATATATATATATATATATATATATATATATATATATATATATATATATATATATATATATATATATATATATATATATATATATATATATATATATATATATATATATATATATATATATATATATATATATATATATATATATATATATATATATATATATATATATATATATATATATATATATATATATATATATATATATATATATATATATATATATATATATATATATATATATATATATATATATATATATATATATATATATATATATATATATATATATATATATATATATATATATATATATATATATATATATATATATATATATATATATATATATATATATATATATATATATATATATATATATATATATATATATATATATATATATATATATATATATATATATATATATATATATATATATATATATATGCGTGTGTGTGTGTGTGTCTGGTTTATAATCTTGGTAATCGTCTCGACATTAATCCCAGGAGCCGGGATCACTGAGCGCTGGATGCCGGGTAAGCGTTTTGATGGTTACCAGGCAGCTACCCGGGTAGCGCGTTGGTACTACTCACTCACCTTGCGCCCCGGGACCACCGCGCGCTGGCGGGTAAGCGTGCCTGATGGATACCGGGTAGCTACCCGGGTAGTGGAACCGGGTAGCGCGGGTAGTCTGAGACGGGTACCCGTACCCGCGATTACCTGAAAAGCCGTACTCTGCCCATCCCTACAGGTTGAATGAGGTGGTATAATCGGTGTACGTGGCCTTACGTCCGATCGGCGCAAGCGGCCTTGGCTACAGCGATAGAAAACGGCCCCCTTGTATCCTCTCTCTATCTCTCTCTCTTTGGTGATGGTGGTAGAATTGTGGTAGTTGTCGTAAAACAGAGGTAGCATGGAGACACCTGAGTCCATTATGAAAGTGTATTTACGGTAGCACAATACACAACAAGTGTAAACCGAGCGAAACGAGAGGCAGGAGGCGTAGCGTGTCGCCTGAGGCGGCGGCGACCGAGGACTGCGGGGAAAGACGTGACGTCAGACAGAAAGGGAGTATGGGAAAAACAAAGGACATGCTAACATAGAATGTCTTCCCCCTCGGTGGCTGAACCTCCTATATCCGTATCAGAGCCAAGAACATCACTATCTTCGCTTTCTATTATTGTAGAAACTGTTAATTCCAATGCCCTTTCGATACCACTCTCATTCAAAAGTTGTCTCCCCGCAACATGATGAGAGACCCGAGGTGTAGAAGTAAGGCGCGCGGGAGAGGTGACGGAATCGGACACCGTGGAATCACTTTCTCTCTCACCATCCATCGTGGAAGTTGGTGACACACTGACCTAAGACCTATAGCACATGTTTACTCCTGATGAGTGTTGCCAACTCACAAGCAAAGAAAACGGGAAGAAAATAGCCAAAATGTAGCCCAAAACGCCCAAACATTGATCGACATGCCCTGAGTCTTGCGTGATGAACGTCTATCGACGTTCCCAAGTAGGAGGGGCTAGTGGAGGCCATGGTGATAGTGAAACTCGCTAAACAGCAAGGATGGGAGCACAAAAAATTAGTTCACATGCTGGATTAATAGCTCAAGTGTCGAGCGGGAATGCCGGAGGCACTGTGGGGCTGACGTCACAGCCAAACAGACACGCGATTGGCTCAGAGTGAGCGGGAGGCGGGACAATTGGCTTAAAGCGAGCGGGAGGCGGGACAGTGTAGCTCGGTACATTCGCTAAATATGAGAGAAAATCGCTAAACTTGAGGGCTTGGCCTTTTTGCAGACACTCGCAAAATAAGGGTTTCACTAAGCTGGATTTCGCTAAATTCGAGGGGTTACTATATGTATATATATATATATATATATATATATATATATATATATATATATATATATATATATATATATACAGGCAACCCCCGTTTAACGAAAGGGTTACGTTCCTAAAAAAACACTTCGTTAGGCGAAACTTAGCTAAGCGAACCGATTATAACAAGTTTAACCCCTGATTTGAACTTCCATTGAGAGTAAACAAAGCGAGAGTGCATCATAGTACAGTAAAAGGTTTAATGAAAGTAAAAATTATGAAGTTAAACATTTAGGTAGTTTGATTTAAGTCATTATAATGTACACTAATGTATGTATGTACGTAACTTTATAATGTTGATGATCTTAACTTCATGAAGGGAGGGAGAGTGAAACGGGAAATACACTAACCGGCAACCTGTGGAATGTAAACAAAGTGCGCATCATGGTACCGCATACAAAACTTATGTACCACATTTCCACAAGGCTTTCCATTTTATCTATTGTAGAGTCATGAGTTCTGGTGGTTCTTTTAGGTTGCAAAGAAGATGAGGTCTCACTAACCTTCTTAATAGAGTCTCTTGACTTGAAAATAGTAGACAGTAGATGGAGTCAAGCCATGGTGGGAAGCAATGTTTTTAGTTTTCTGGCCTTTCTCTTGTCTGTGAATAATACCCAGCTTCACTTCGAGAGTAAGACACTTCTTGGTCTTCTTAGGAACGTTAGGCCACATTGCAGGGCGTTTTGGTGGTAAGTTGAACTAAGGAAGATGAGCTGCTGGTGATGCTGTTATGTTTTGACTGGGCAATGAGTGGTGCATGTGATCTTGATCTTGATCTTGATGCTACAGGTGACACAGAATTTCTTCTGAGTCAGGCCTTTGTATCGGCAGAGCCTGTGTTGTCCACGAGAGGCTTGATCTTGATCTTTATTCTACAGGTGTCTCAGGATTTCTCCTGAGGCAGGCCTTAGTACCAGCAGCTTCTGATGTATTCAAAAGCCTGTCAGCTTGCATGATACGGTAGGGCTTTCAAATTTGGAAAAAAAATTACCTGGATAAAACTTCGTTAAAGCGAGTTTTGTGTTCGTTAAACGAACAGATGGTAGTAAAATGAAACCTTCGTTATAGCGAAATTTCGTTGTGTGAACCTTCGTTAAACGGGGGTTGCCTGTATATATATATATATATATATATATATATATATATATATATATATATATATATATATATATATATTTTTTTTTTTTACTTTAACCCATGTGGTATATTGGGGACCAGCCCAGAATGCATCCCCCCTATTACCATTATTTCCTATGGGAAAATTACGTCCGCTTAATGAATTTTCGCTCTACGAACAGCTTTGACACCCCTTATCCTGTTCATTAAGTGGAGTATTTCTGTACTCTTGTGATATTTTAGGGATTTTTTTTATATTTTTCAGATTTTTCGGTACCATGGCCACTGGATGGTCCCCTTAATCTGCCTATTTCAAATTGGTTGCTCACTCATCTGGGATCTCTTTTCTTTTTCAGTATTCAACTATCAAT